>NW_026851791.1:177500-215120 GCF_026571515.1 Ruditapes philippinarum | reverse complement strand
ATAATAATACATAGATCACTGCATTACAAGATTACCTTTATCTAAAAATAACTTGTTTCACCTAACCTTCAACATTTTTTCCCAAACTTTGCCTGTCCCCATATATAGTCATTACCTGAAAATTAGAAAGGAAAGCAATCCATTAAGACATTTTCTAAACGTATTGTAACATTAAAACCAAAAGTTATATTGTAATTGTTTAAAGTAGGACAAAGTCCCTTTGGTTGTCCTTAGCCTTCTGGCAGGCAACAGAACCTTCTACCCGGAGCAAAAATAATATGGTTTGTAATTCTGATCAAGATATAATTATTTGGTTTTGTTCAGCTTGATAGATAGACAAGTTCATATTTTGAGTGACGTAGGTTACATAATAATAGCCAAAAGAAGGCTATTAAATATACACATGCAACCAGTGCTGATCAAGATCAGCCAGCACATCTTGCCTTATATGATCATGGCCTACACTATTCCCTATTCAGTCAGTACTTATTGATAACAAGAGCCACCGCCGGGCGGGGGCAACGCTCGACTTTTTACTTTTTCTAAACGCAAACATAGAAAGGTTTGAACATATATTGATGTTTCCTTTTTATAAATTTAGTTGGTCTGTCTTGTCACATTAGTTTTGTTTATATATTTTGTATATATATGAATAGAAACATTAAGCATATTTCTAAAAATAGCAACAGTACGCAATTTCTAAAAATAGCAACAATGACGCAATTTCTAAAAATAGAAAAAATGACGCAATTTCTAAAAATAGAAAAACATGACGCAATTTCTAAAAATAGAAAAAATGACGCAATTTCTAAAAATAGAAACAATGACGCAATTTCTAAAAATAGAACAAAAATGACGCAATTTCTAAAAATAGAAAAAAATGACGCAATTTCTAAAAATAGCAACAATGACGCAATTTCTAAAAATAGAACAAAAATGACCCAATTTCTAAAAATAGAAAAAAATGACGCAAATTCTAAAAATAGCAACAATGACGCAATTTCTAAAAATAGAAAAAATGACGCAATTTCTAAAAATAGAAAAACATGACGCAATTTCTAAAAATAGAAAAAAATGAAGCAATTTCTAAAAATGACGCAATTTCTAAAAATAGAAAAAAATGACGCAATTTCTAAAAATAGAAAAACATGACGCAATTTTCTAAAAATAGAAAAAAATGACGCAATTTCTAAAAATAGAAAAACATGACGCAATTTCTAAAAAATAGAAAAACATGACGCAATTTCTAAAAATAGAAACAATGACGCAATTTCTAAAAATAAGAACAAAAATGACGAAATTTCTAAAAATAGAAAAAAATGACGCAAATTCTAAAAATAGCAACAATGACGCAATTTCTAAAAATAGAAAAAATGACGCAATTTCTAAAAATAGAAAAAATGACGCAATTATATACATGTATATATATGTATATATTTTTATATATATTTGATATATATATATATATATATATATATATTTGATATATATATATATATATATATATCTATATTATGTATATATATATATATATACATGCATATATATATATATTTATATATATATATATACCTGCATATATGTATATATATACACACACACATTTATATATATATATATATATATAATACATATACTATACATACACACACACCAATAAATGCACAATCTGAGAAAATTCAGTAATATAACCTTCAAGGTCAAGGTCATTAAAGAGAGCCCAAGCAAATTTGGGTTTGATAAACAACAAGGTCTGGTCCTTAAGAACGTTCTGTTATAATATGAAGTTTATCCCCTTCAAAAAATAGCAAAGTTACAGTCAGTTACTGCCAAACAATGAAAATTTCAATAATTTGACCTTCAAAGGCAATGTCATTAATGAGTGAAGGTCAAGGTCTTTCGGTATATTTTTAACAGTTATCTTTGAAGATTATTATGTTCAAGTTTGAAGACAATCCATTCAAAAATAACAAAGTTACAGCCAATAATAGCCAAAAAAATGAAAATTTCAAATAATTTGACCTTCAAAGTCAAGGTCATTGATGAGTGAATGTCAAGGTCTGACTGGTTATTTTTAAGGGATATCCTTGAAGATTATTATGTTCAAGTTTGAAGACAATCCATTCAAAAATAACAAAGTAACAGCCAATAACAGCATGAACAAGCAAAAATTGGACTTTTAACCTTGAAGGTCAAGGTCATTTATGGATGAAGGTCAAGGTTAGTGTGGTCTACTGAAAGGTCTTGTCCCAAGGGTTGTTGTGGCCAAGTATGAAGACAATACACCAAGAAATAAAAAAGTTATGATCCAGGTACAAGTTTTCGGACGGCAACGGCAACGGCAACGGAGACGGCAACGCCGACCTGACTATAACAATACCTCTACTTTTTTTTTCAAAAAAAAAAAAGTCGAGCTAAAAATGGAAACAAAACCATTCAGAATCGTTTAGTCCAGATTGAAAGATTGATCAATTAAGACATTACCCTGGTTATGGTATGATAATCATACATTCCATTGACTCATGAGAATGGTTGTTAATTAGATCTTTCTATTTTAAGCGATTAATGGGCCATAATTTGAGCAAACAGTAAGAATACAGTCACACTACATAGTGAATTTGAAGAAAATCTGACTAGCACTTTAAAAGCAGAAGTCAAGACTGTTGACAATGAGGAAACCTGATTCTTATAACACTTATACCTCAATTTTCTTGAACCCAAAAAAGCTAAAAATAAATTTAAAACGGCTGGTAAACTTAACTAACCCTGTAACTATAGCCTAAATACACATGCAACGCTCAAGTGTCAAAAATAATAAATCATACCTCTTTATATTAATGTAAAAATGACATGTATTTTACAGTATAAAACTTAATTTCTAGCAATAATTAATTAAGGCATTTATGTTGCAGACAGTACATCTGAGATGCTTCACTATGATTAACATTTTGGTAAACGACTGCAACGTTAAAATAATACATCATCGCTGACCTACATAAACTGAAAAGCGTGCAAGTCGATCAAGAAATGTTCTATATATAGCACGACATTAATTAAGTTTTTAGCTATCTGTCTTCTTAACGTCGACATGTCTATGCAGTTGTACTATTTAAAAAAAACAGAAGCGTGTTACATATTCATTAAAATTGTATCAGTCATCTTTTATGGACGTCAGTTCCGATATGTCAATTCAAATTATCGTACAGGTAGACATTTTTTTTCCATAGGATTATATAATGAGCTTTTAAAGATGAGTAACGATTTTGTCTCCGACATAATAAATGAAATAATAATCTTATTTTTAGAAATAAACATGTCATTTCAACCTACTTTTAGACATGTCCCAATGACCTATAACGGCACATGTAACATTAAAATGTGATAAAAATAATTATAGAAATAATATACATTATACGAAATGTGATACAAATGTACACCAATTACATAATTAAATGTTAAATAGGTAAAGTTACAGGAATTTTTACAAGAGCTGGTGAAATGCCTCTTGAATAAATGTCATCCTAATTATTAGCACTTTTATTAGAAATATTATGCTGGAAGTATAAGTGTGACCTATGTCTCTGCTATAAACTGTGACACAGCTAAAGATATGCACAAAGTTACTATAATTCCATCAATGTTGACTGGACAAGAACATCAATCCACTTTTATCAAGTTAAAATGTGTCCTTGACGTTTGAGCTAAAAACCTTAATTGTTTATGCGAGTGACACATCAGCTCAATGTGCCAAACATGAATTATGTTTAAGACACTACCTGTTATTCACAATAATCGGATGACTTTGGACATACAAATGTGGCTAATGGAGATCTACTAGACTGTGATATCCTCATCATTTTCAAAACATTTTTGCCAAGCATTTTAACATCAATCAATGGATGGAGGGGATTTTTTTCAGAAATGTAGGGAAAATATATACTTTAAAGGGAGGGCAATGGGGCTGCTATCTCCAATTTGGTCCTTAAATTACTGCAAATGGCCATTTTAACAGTTAATATAATCTGCAACATTTTGTCATATAATGCTATATATATATATTTTTTTTTTTTTTTTTTTTTTTTTTTTTTGAGTCTGTATGGGTGGTATTTCTGATAAATAAAACACCATGTATAATTGAGCGCTTTCAATATATTATTATAGTCTACCTGTCCAATTGTTTTATCTCTTCATTATTGAATGTATTTATTCTCCCATTGATCAACACAACACATCTCTGCATCAAAGTCAATGAGGTCAAAACAGTAACACAGGTTTTAAAATATTCACAAACTCAATTAGGTTAATTATATTACTCAATTATACCTGATTTAGCAAATACAGGCCCGGAGTATAACCTTTAGCTACTGTATCATATAACAGTAAAAATTATAACCTTTATTAATCATCTTTTATTTTCAAGTACAGGAACCATTATTATCATATCTTCCTCTACACATTACTATTGTTTGTCTTGCTATGACAAATAAAAGGCAAGAGCCACTGCAAAGCGGGAGCAACCCTCGACTTTTTCTTCCTTCAACAGTCAAACACATTAGAGGAAGATTATTGTACTAAAGAATACTCCTAAGCAAAAATAATTTTCTAGAACAAAATATAATTCAAAGGTCAAGGTCTGATTTATGAGTCAAGTTCGAATTGAGTTTAATCTTCTTTAACAAATTGTCCTTTAAAGGAAGTTGTGCTAAAGTATGAGGACAATCCATTCATAAATAACCAAGTTAGAGCCAATTATATCAAAAGTTAAGCAAAAATACACTTTAAGGTCAAGGTCACTGATGAGTGAAGGTCATAATCAATTTAGTCTACTTGAAGGTCTTGTCCAAAGGAGTGTTGTGTCCATGTATGAAGACAACCCATTCATGTATAACAGTTATAGCAAAATATAGCAAAATTCAAACATTTAACCTTGAAGGTCAAGGTCATTCATAAGAGAAGGGTTCAACTTAAAAGTTTTGTCTAAAGAGTTGTTGTGGTTCAAGTATGAAGGCAATCCATTACGAAATAAATAAATTGTGACAAATGTTAAAGTTTGCGGATAGCAACGGCATAGGCTACTCCAACAATAGCTCCTTTTTTTCTTTGAAAAAATCGAGCTTGTAATAACTTATATATTCACAGTCATACATAAAAAGATTGAAACTACTGACATTCATCAAACATATAGGTCGCAAAGAAGAGTTCAGCCTTAAATAAGTCATGTCATGATACAAAATACTGTGTTTGTTGAACATGAATATATATCCCAAAAACTGCATCAACTGATCTTTCTTTGAAAAGGAATCACTGACAGGAATACATATCTGCTACTCAAAGCTGATATTTGTTGATAAGTACTGAAGGGTACCTCCAAATATGGAGATAAAGGGTAAGATATATAAAGGTATTTTTACTACTAGTATTTTAATATATATACTGCTGCAGTATGATCATTCTTCAAGTAGGATTATTTTAAATTCTAACTTTTGATTTGGAAGCTGGAAACATTGATACAATACTTTTGTCATAATCATTGAAACATATGATTTGCGTCATGACAAAACCAACATAATGGATTTGTGACCAGCATGGATCAAGACCAGCCTGCACATTCGCGCAGTCTGATCAGGATCCATGCTGTTCGCTATCAGTTTCTCGTCTTGTTATATGGTTCATAAGCGAACAGCATGGATCCTGATCAGACTCACAGGCTGGTCTGGATCCATGCTGGTCGAAAACCCATTATGTTGGTTTTGTCATGACGCGGCTCAATTATTTCAATGTTGAAATTCAGTCTCGTTACCATGAAAGAGAAAGAAATCCAAATTGTCATGTATTCATTATGAATTAAAACTGATCACGTTTGGAAATATTGTTAAGACTTTTTTTTATTAAAACCTTCCACAGAATTTTTAATAATTTGCAAATAATTACATGGATCACATGAAAGAAGAAAGCCGGAGATAAAAGCCGGAGATAAAATATGGGAGACTTCTGTTCAATATAGATTTTACCCACATTTTCACCTGTTCTACTAACCCATATTAACTCTTATGAAATTAGGTCAAACATTGTGCATGACATATAAACTGTTAAGGCTTACCACAGTTTTATCAGCTGTAAGGTTACCCTTTAAATTCATCCCGCTGTTCAACTATAAATGTGTTATCAATTATACTTGTTTAATAAAAGAAAACTGGTTTCAATGGCAAACATCTTAATTTTGGTAATAAAATTATAAATCGTTGCAAGATTCTTAGGGTACAGTGGAACCTGAAATTAGAGACCACATCAAAGTGAATTATGGACAATGTGATTTTATTAATTATCTTTAATCAATCTACAGAGACCCAATACCTTAATTTCTAATCAATAAGGTAAATAATATTTTATATTTTTAAGCACAGATAGGTCTTTATAGACAGGTTTGAAGATCATGAATCAATTTAACATTTCATTAACTTAGTACAGTAACAGGTTAACTCCTATTAAATTACATAAGGAGTTAACCCGTTACTGCATATACCAGGTTACAATTTATGTAATGAAAAAAAAATGAATATAAAAGTGTCATGGTCCAAAAAAAAAAAAAATAATTAATAAAATTAAAACCATTTACCATTCAATACCACAATGCAATTCAGACATTTATATTGAAATAAAGCAATCTTATATAATTGCCTGATATATCATATATATCTTATACCCCAGGCTACCAGTATATCTGTGTCATCTATTTCTGAAACACCACAAAGTAGAAGTACTTACTTATAGACACATAATTTATAACCATGTTTATTTCAAACACTCACAATCTTTTCTTAGTGACAATTTCATTTCCCCATAAGTAAGAGATTTATAATAAGACCAAACAACACCCCCCCCCCCCCTCCAAACATCCAACAACCCACATAATATATCTGGCAAAGTTTGTCTGAACTTAGAATATATTTCTCAGGAATTGTTAATAAATTCCTGGAATTCATCAAAACAATGTTGGAAGCATTCTTGTCCACAGATTTCTTTAAGTTTTGACATCTTTTTTCATATTGACTTGCCATATAATTTATAATATGTTTATGGTAACAAAAAATAATGATATAAAATATTCCCAAGAGAGTTCTGGGAACTGATTATTATCTTAAAGATACTTCTAATGAATAAACAGGTCATGAGAATAATGGCAAATTGTTGATCACACAATTCTTGAAAAAAACTGTACTAAATATGAATTTTCAAACAAGAGCACTGCATACTTTTAAAGATCCTGTAAACTATGTTGTAATTGAGGTTGTATACCACACTTAAGTGAAATTATAGATATGTATATAATTATGCTCATAAAACAATTTTCAAACATAGAAGAATATGTAAAATATGTAATGCAAATATTTGTACATATTACATGCAATCATTAAAATATATGCATTTGTTTCTTATTGAAAAATTTGTCTTATAGACTTTATAGAACATAATTTTTTATTACCTCCCTTTATTTACATGAAATGTTAAAAATCGGTAATATCTTTATAAATAATGCTTTTTGGAACTTACAAAATGGATAAATCGTAATTTGAGCATCATATTTATGATATGACACCATAAAAAAATTATGTTACAGGATCTTTAAGAAGATAACTAAAAAAATATTGCTTTCAGAATTATGTACCTTGTCTGTCAACTGCACCATGTCATGATATTAGCAATCATTCCAAAGTTCATGTTGATAACTTTTAAAATGTATGATTATGAGCTACATTAAAGTTTTTGTATGACAACAACACCAAAGTTATCATAAAAGCTCAACTTTTTCTTTGCAACTCTTAAAACAGCCACACTGAAACATGACTTATAATGTGTGACTGTACATATTTGTCTTTAATATGAGTGTCTGATATAGTTTCAAGACATTCTATATTTGCTACAGCTTTAAAACTGACCACACTTACCCAAAATAATTGCACTTACGCGAGTTATTTAATAAATGATAAGGCTTCTTTAATCAATCTGGGTACAGTATCATGAAACTTAATTATAATATAAATCACATACAACATTTTGATGAACATATAACTCTGAAAACTGATTAAATTGAATGCAATGTGCCACTTAGTTCAGAAATTTCTGGCAAAAGAAATAAAAATCTTGAGAAAGTACAAAACAACATAATTAACTAGTAATTACCTCCTACCACATGTTGTTTTCTTAAAATAGATACTTGGCATATATACTGGAAGCCAAAAAAAAACCACATTCAATTAGTTTGATATGAGAATTGTAAAGACTATCACTGTTAAAGAGAGATGTTTCCTAGAAACCACCTTTTCTCCTAATGTATCAATTAGGATTATGGACATTAAAAGCTTTAAGGGAGTTTACAATTTAGAACTGAATATACAGATCATATGGATCTGTTGTATTAACTGGACAACATCATTAGACCTTTAAAGCTGCATGCCTTCAGATGAGCCAAAATACGTTTAAGAAAATCAAACTTGAGAAAAATGTACTAAGATTTTAAGAAAAGTAAAAAGATTCAAGATTCAAGTAATAATTTACATGATGTGTGCGATTAATGACTGATTTTGCAGTATTTACTATATTTCTACTGCGTGACTAATACAGTAAGGGCTATTTTTGCAAATTTTGACCTCTTGTTGGTAATTTACTTAGTGCTATTTACAATCTGTAAATTACTTTCTTTGTTCACTTCATATTATGATACTTTTAAATACATTTTTAAATTTTTCAAGAAAATTAGCATAAATCTGGAGGCATGCTCCTTAAAGCAACATTCTGCATGGAAGCTACATTTGTGGACTATATGCTAGGAAAAAGTTCAATGAGTAAAAATCCCAAAGGGTAAATTCTTTGAACACGAAAAAAAAAAAGAATATTTTAGATAAGAGTACAGAATAAACATGTGTGATTGGTGAATTAATGATGCCAAATATTAAATAAGTGGATTATTCTGTGAACCCATTTTCTATACAGTAATTTTGTTTTTTGATGATCAAGGGGAGATTATTTTATGATAATTTTACCATTATTGCCAAGACGAATGTGCCGAATGCCCTTGGCACAAATAATGTACAACATGTTCAAACACAAAACATTATTTACTACATAATAAATACAAAACATAATTTACTACAAAATCATAATATTAATCTGCAGCGCAACTGCGTTGACCACTCATATGTAAGAATAATTTGACATAGAGATCCGTTATACAATGGTTTTAACAAAGAATGTCAAAAGAAGTCTGACAAAAGTGGGAGGTGCATGGGGAGGGGGGGAGTGGGGGGGGGGGGGAGGGAGAAGGGTTGTTGGGGTGGCAAAAGTTTAAAAAGTCCTACAAAAGTGGGAGGTGCCTGGGGTGGGGGCAATGAGGAATGGTTGGGGTGGCAAAAGTTTAAAAAGCCCTACAAAGTGGGAGGTGCCTGGGGGGAGGGGGTGGGGAGAGGGTTGCTGTGGTGGCAAGTTTAAGAAGTCCGACAAAAGTGGGAGGTGCCTGGGGGGGAGATGTTGTTGGAGTGGCAAAAAGTTTAAAAAGTCCTACAAAAGTGGGAGGTGCCTGGGGGGGGGGGGGGGGGTATTTTGTCAGAGTAAGAAAAGTTTAAGACCAAGGATAAGAGTATAAGTGAACTGTACACAAGTCTTGCTGTGATATTAGGGCAATATTCACACTAATGTTGGCACTATCAAGATTCCATAATGTACTTGTAATTCTCTTGTACTGAGATGCCTACTGAATGGAGCCAATCTGCTTTTGAAGAAATGATAAGCAGTGTGTGTTTGAAATCTATGTACCTAATTTACTTAACTGTACCAAATGACATATATATATCATTCTTTTTTTATTTTTTACATTCAATTATTGAACTTTATTTTCTAATTCCATTGGAGAGATTTAAAAAATACATTCTTACCCTCTTGATTTTTAGATAAACTGAAAATGTTTTACCTCACACATAAGTTTACAGCTTTTTTCAGTTTAAAGTCTGACTGCAGGTAGTCTAAGTTCCTGCCAAGAAATATATGTGCCGCTGACTATCATAAATATGTCAATACTGCAGCTAGCTTTTAAACTAGATAAATAATAATATCATAAATATGTTCCAATTGTTATTTTGAAAATAACAGCAATTTTTAAACATTTGTGCAATTCAGTGATAATTATAAAATATAACACCTGAACCATCAATAAAGCATCAGATTGGCCTTAACAGACTTATCTCAGCTTCTATAGAACTTAATTACAGGCTGCTCAATCTAACATTTTTTAAAGGTGGTCGAGTTGTTTGAGCGCCTTCCACTACACTCAGGAATCATGGGTTTGACCCTTAACTGAAGACATTAACCTGTACCTCTTTAAGTTCCAAAATGTAGGTTAAATAATGGTACTGAAATATAAATACAGCGTACATGTACAGCTTTAAGCCCTTATCACAAAAGAACACAAAACTAACCTAAAAGCCTACTGAATATTTAATATACTGATGATACTTAATAACAGAATACAGTCCGACCCTGGTTATTCGACAACCCTTTATTCGAATACCCGGCATTATCCGAAGTAGATCGCCGGTCCCGTTTTTATCTCTATATAAAACAATATAAATACGAGCGTATTATTCGAAATGCATTATCCGAATACCTCCTATTTTTCGAAGTAAAATTCGGTCCCGATGTATACAATTACGAAAGAATTTCACACCTATTTATTCGAAGCCAGCCTAATTATTATTCAAAGCTAGACTAATTGACGCAGATCCACTCGCTGACCAGTCGACTTGTGAAAAATATCCATAGTCATGCGTGTAATTAGACAATCATGATAATAACACTTCATGTGTTCTTTAATCAACTTTAATTAATGAAAATGAAAAGCTTCAACCGTGTCCGATTTGTTTAAGATGACAGCAATAATTTTTATACATTCCAGTATATGTGAATTTGTCAAAACATCAAAAACATTTTTTTTCATTAATTGTAAATCGCTAATGAGAGCCTTAATTTATCCTAATCGCACCAGAGTTTAGCTGTAAATACCGTATGTGAGACGACACGGCCATTATCAAGGCTTTGCGCGAAATGAAAACGATACATAATGTAGAATAAAAATGCAAGTATTTATGTCTTAAATGTCAATACAATAATTTTTACGCATCTTTTCTTTAATATCTATTTTTCTCAATTGATTACATGAAGCAAGTGTGTTGTAAACGGTAGTTTTGCGGTGATTTGTCAAAGTGGAGTAGTTTTCGTCTATCACTATATTCCGATTTCGATTATTCGAACCCATCGATTATTCAAAGTAAATATTCAGTCCCAGGCACTTCGAATAAACGGGGTTAGACTGTATATAAGTTTTATTTTGTGCAAACTTAGTTAAAGTCTTAGGGCAAAAAATACAGAGTTACAATTCATATTACCTATACAAAAAAATTACAGGCCTTTTGAAATATAAGATCTGGTAAGTTTTTCATTAAAAACAAGTGTATAAAAAGAAAACAATAATCAAGCATAGGGCTAAAAGTAACTAATAAAATATTTTTTTTAAAAAAAAAAAACCCCCTTTTTTCCCCAAAGAAAATTTTTTTTAAAAAATTGGGGAAAAAAATTTTTTCCCCCCTTAAAAAAAATTTTTTCCCCCTTAAAAAAAAAAAAAAAATTTAAAAAAACCCCCCTTTGAAAAAAAAATTTTTAAAAAACCCCCTTTTTTTAAAAAAAATTTTTAAAAATTTTTTTTTATTTTTTTTTTTTAAAAAAATTTCCCTTTTTCTTTTAAAAAAAAAAAAACCTTTAAAAAAAAAATTAACCCCCAAAATTAAAAAAATTTAAAAAAAAGGGCCAAAAAAAATTTTTTTAAATTTTTTTATTTTTTAAAATTTAAAAAATTTTTAAAAAAAAAAAAAGGGAAAAATTTTTTCCTTTAAAAATTATTTTTAAATTCCTGAAGAAAAAAAAAAAGGGGGGGAAAAAAAGGGGGTACATGTTTTAAATTTTTTTTTTTTTTTTTTTAAAAAATAAAAATTTAAAATTTTAAAATTTCCAAAAAATTTTTTAAAAAAATTTTTTTAATTTTGGGTAAAAAAAATTTTTTTTAAAAAAAGGGGGGCTACAAAAACCCCCCCTTTTTTTTTTTTCCAATTCCAAAAAAATTTTTAAAAAAAAAAAAATTTTTTAAAAAAAAAAAAAAAAAAATTTTTTAAAAAAAATTTTAAAAAAAAAAAACCCCCCCCCTTTTTTTTAAAAAATGTTAAAAAATTTTTTTTTTTAGAAAATTTTGTCCCAATTTTTTTTTTTTAAAAAAGGGGAAAAAAAAAAAAAAAAAAATTTTTTTTTTCCTTTTTTTAAAAAAAAACCCTTTTTTAAAATTTAAAAAAATTAAAAAAAAAAATTTTTTAAAAAAAAAAAAAATTTAAAAAAACCCAAAAAAAAAAAAATTAAAAAACTTTTTTTTTTTCCCCCCAAAAAAAAAATTGGGAAAAATTTTTTTTTTTTAAAAAAAAAAAAAAAAATTTAAAAAAAAAAAACCCCCACAAAAAGGGGGGCAAATTTTTTTAAAAAAAAAAATTTCCGGGGTTTTTTTTTTTTTTTTTCTTTTTTTTTACATTTTTTTAAAATTAAAATTTTTTTTTTTTTTAAAAAAAAAAAAAAAAAAATTTTTGGGGGAAAAAAAAAAAAAATTTTTGGGGCAAAAAAACTTAAAAAAAAAAAAAAAATGTCTTAAAATTTTTAAAAAAAAAATTTTTTTTGGGGAAAAAAACCCCCCCCCCCAAAACCTCAATTCTTTTTTTTTAAAAAAAAATTTTTAAAAAAAAAAAAAATTTTTAAAAAAAAAATTTTCTACATGTGCTACAAAGTTGAAAACTAAAAAAATCTTTATTAAGTAAATGGCAAATGCCTACATAAATACTAAAATAATCCCAAAGAAAAACCCAAGGTGCATTAGTACACATGCTGACCAACATTCTTGTTAAACTTTCAGCCTCAGGTCATAAACTTTTGAGTTAGTGCAACACAAGTTAAATGTTGTAAATTTTGTACTAAGTCAATGGGCAATAACTCTAAAATACTAAAAATATCCACACGAAAATACCAGTTTGCACAACTACCCATTGCTGCGGGGCAACATTCCTGTAAGGTTTTTTTTTTTTTCATGAATCCTAGGTCGAAATAACTTTTTAGTTACGTGTGACACAAGTTGAAAATTGAAAATTTTACTTATTCAATGGGCAATTAACTCTAAACCATACTAAAAATATCCACCGAATACGCCAGGTGCATAACTATACATGGCTGAGAAATACCCAGTGCATACTATGCATCTGAGCAACATTTTTGTAAGGTTCATGATTCTAGGTCAAATAACTATTTTAAGTTATATGTGACAACAAGTTGAAAATTGGAATTTTTTACTACGTTTCCATGGGCAATAAAACTCTAACAAGCAGTGGCCATGATGGCCCTGAGGGTCTTCACCTGTATATAAGCCCCCCCCAAACCCCGGGGGCAATCTTTACCCAAGGGCTTTTATTGTGTTTATTTAAACAGGAACATGGTAGACACCCATTTAAGAAGATGTTTCATGCAAAAACATCTAAGTTCTAGCTCATTGGGTTTTTTAAAAGAAGATTTTTTAAGTTTTTACTGATACACATAATAGTTAAAACACAATACACCTCGGGTCAGGGCCAGTTTTGACCCCCCAGGGCTTTTTATTTTGAACAAACTTGTGTAGATATTTACTTAAAGTGTTTCATGCTTAATATCTAAACTCTAGCTATTTGGATTTTTTCAAGAAGATTTTTTTTAAGTTTTTTGCTATAAGCACATATAAGGAAAACTCAATGACCCCCGGGGCGGGGCCAGTTTTGACGCCCAGGGCTTTAATTTGAACATATTGGGTACGACACACCATTAGAACATGTCTTCATGCTAAATATCTTAGCTCTAGCTCTTTTGGGGTTCTTTAAAAAGAAGATTTTTTAAGTTTTTTTTACTATATGCAAGTATAGGGGAAAATCAATGACCCCTGGGGGAGGGCAATTTTGACCCCAGGGCTTTTATTTGAATCAAACCTTGGTTAAGACATTCACTAGAAGATGTGTTCATGGCCAAAGTATCTAAGCTCTATGCTCTTACGTTTCTTAAAAAGAAGAATTTTTAAGTTTTTACTTAATGCATTAGGGAAAATCAATGAACCCCTGGGGCGGGGCCAATTTTTGACCCCAGGGCTTTTTATTTGAACAAACTTGGTAAGACATTCACTAGAAGATGTTTCAATGCCAAATATCTAAGCTCTAGTTCTTAAACAGTTTCTTTTAAAAAGAAGATTTTTTTTTTTAAGTTTTTTACTAATGGCATATAGGGAAAATAATGACCCCCCGGGCGGGGCCAATTTTGGACCCCAGGGCCCTTTAATTTGAACAAACTTGGTAGAACATCACTAGAAAATGTTTCATTGCCAAATATCTAAGCTCTAGCTCTTAAACGGTTTTTAAAAGAAGATTTTTTAAGGGTTTTTAAACTAATATGCATATAGGGTATAAATAATGGACCCCCCCCCCGGGGGCCGGGCAAATTTTGGACCACCAGGGTTTTTTATTTGAACAAACTTTGGTAGACAATTCACTAGAAGATGTTTCATGCCAAAAAATATTTCCGCTTCTACTCTTTGGGTTTCTTTAAAAAAAGAAGTTTTTTTTTTAAGGTTTTTTTATTTATACATATAGGGAAAAATCAATGACCCCTGGGGCGGGGCCAATTTTGATCCAAGCGCTTTTATTTGAACAAAACTTGGTAAGACCATTACTAGAAAGATGTTTTCATGGCCCAAATACCTAAAGCTCTGCTCTTACAGGTTCTTTAAAAAAAAGTTTTTTAAGTTTTTACTTTATGCCATAAAGGAAAATCAATGAACCCCCCGGGCGGGGGCCAAAATTTTTTAAACCCCAGGGCTTTAAAATTTTGGAACAAACTTGGTAAGAACATCCATAGAAGATGTTTTTAATGCTAAATATTTAGCTTAGTCTTTACGGTTCTTTAAAAGAAGATTTTTAAAGTTTTTTATATATGCATTAGGGAAATCAAATGCCCCCGGGGCAGGGCCCAATTTTTGAAACCTCAGGGTTTTATTTAAAACAAACTTGGTAGACACTACTAGAAAGATTTTTCATGCCAAATATCTTTTAGCTTCTAGCTCTTTACGGTTTTTAAACGAAGGATTTTTCTAAGTTTTTAATTTAAAATGCAATTAGGGAAATTCAATGACCCCCGGGGCGGGGCAATATTTTTTGACCCCAGGGTTTTTTTATTTGAAAAACTTGGTAGACAATCAAACTTAGAAGATGTTTCATCCAAATTCTTAGGCTCTAGCTCTTACGGTTCTTTAAAAAAAAAATTTTTTAAATTTTTTTTAACTTTAATGCCATATTGGGGGAAAATGAATGAACCCTGGGGGGGGCCCAATTTTGACCCCAGGGCTTTTTTTTGAAAACCCTTGGAAGACAACTCATTAGAAGAATGTTTCAATGCAAATATCTAAGCTCTAGCTTTAGGGTTTTGTTTAAAAGAAGATATATAAAGAATTTTTTCTTTCGGTTTGCCAAATGGCAACCCAGAGTTCTGCAGGAATTAAATTTTTTCTTTGAGGGACCAAGTTTTAAAGGCTGACCACCAAAGGGAAACATCCTGTGAGCTTGGGATTTAATTGGCTCAGTGGTTTATGAGGAGATGTCATTCTAAAGCAAAAGTTTACGGACGGACCGGACGACGGACGGAACGACGGACGCCGGAACGAAAATGATCACAAAAGCTCACCCTGTCACTTTTGGTGACAGGTGAGCTAAAAAATATCCACACAAAAATACCCAGGTGCACAACTACACATGCTGAGCAACATTCCTGTAAGGTTTCATGATTCTAGGTCAAATTCTTTTTTAGTTACATGTGACACAAGTTGAAAATTGGAAATTTTTACTTATTCAAGGGCAATAACTCTAAAAAATATCCACACAAAAATACCCAGGTGCACAACTACACATGTTGAGCAACATTCCTGTAAGGTTTCATGATTCTAGGTAAAATACTTTTTTAGTTACGTGTGTCACAAGTGGAAAATTGGAATTTTTACTAAGTCAAGGGCAATAACTCTAAAAATACTAAAAATATCCACACAAATATACCCAGGTGCACAACAACAAATGCTGATCAACATTTCTGTAAGGTTTCATGACTGTAGGTCAATTACTTTTTGAGCTACGTGCGACACAAAAAAAGGAACGGATGAATGACGGATGGACGAAAGGACGGACGGATGGATTGACGGAAAAGGGTAAATCTAAATGCCCCCCCCCCCCACATAGTGGGGGCACAAAAAGCATATAGTTTTGCTTATAATGTGTTACACGCAATACAAAAACTTGTGGCAACAAGACATATGGCTTAAAGGCACTGGATGCTCCCTTACTCACAACAGTTAGGATGATAATGCATGACTTGAACATAATAAATACAATATAGGTCGAACAAATGATCAAAGGATATGAGTAAAATTGTAAAAAATCTACTTTTAGCATTGGTGACCTTGATCTTAGTGATCCAAAGTCCACCCAAAATTAGACAGACTCCAAAGGTATGTACCTATAAAATATGAAAAGACATTGGTTAATAAATGAGCCGCGCAGTCTGATCAGGATCCATGCTGTTCGCTTACCAACCCTATTACATGAAAAGAGAAACTGATAGTGAACAGCATGGATCCTGATCAGACTGCGCAGGCTAGTCTGGATCCATGCTGGTCGCAAACGCACTATGTTGGTTTTGTCATAACGCGGCTCATTAATATAGACAGTAGACCAGTGTACTTGAAACAACACCCGAAGGCAGAGGACCACCAGCAAAAAGGAAATAATTTGTCAAATAATCTAGTTGCCAAGAGAACCTTTAGGAAAGCCTAATTTCTGATACCTGATTAATACAAAAAACTAAAATTATGTGTTTTAAGTGTTTTGTGAATCCTAACTCCTTATCACAACCATTTTTTTTCAGATTTAAGTTTGACAACTTTATAACATGTATCAAAATGACCCAAATTTCCGACACAGATGTGGCATTTATTTTTCAGTATATTTTATTCTTGTTAATGTGAAGCATTCAGGCAAAGCTTCATAGTGATTGGATGCAGAGGAATAGGTTAAAAAGGCAACAGATGAAAGGCTTAGAGGACAAAAATTACACATTTGCAAATTTTCAGCTCAGGTAAGCAGAAATTTTGATATATGCTTCTCACCAATGAGTTGCAATCAAAGATTATAGAGTCATTCACAACTTTATATAGCAAGAGGGAGATGTTGGCACTTTATCTCTCATCTCAGTGAAAACAAATTCATTTCAAAGGAAAGTTAATGTCAGGACATTAAAAAAATAATAAATTCTTAGTGACACTGCTCCCCTAAAACTTAACACTTTGGTGAATATACATGTACTACAAAATACTACTGTAAAATATAAAGGAAATTGTAAAAATCTATTTTTAGCATCACTGACCTTGACAACTCCAACCAAAGGAATGCACCTACCAAATACAGTTTGTATGAAAGACATCTGTCAATAAATAAAGACTGTATGAACAAAAGTTCAAAAATCTATATCAAGTCAATACCACCAAAGGTATCTGAAAGACATAAGTCAATAAATAAACTCTGTATAAGCAAAAGTTTAAAAATCTAATTTTAGCAATGATGACCTTCAACTTGAACCCAATAATCCCTACCTCTTCTCAAAGTTAGAATACCCGCCAAGGTACCTACATGCTAAATATTTAAGACATTGGTCAATGAATGAATGCTGTATGAACAAAAGTGTAAAAATATTTTTTTAGCACCTGTGACCTCGACCTTGACCCAAGTAAGCTCTTGCTTATCCCAAAGTTAGAGGACCACTAAAGGTATCAACCTACCAAATATGAAAATATGAAAGATATCAGTCAATTAAGGCTATATATTCAAGCTAGTGATGGTATCCATTTTAAGCATCAATGACCTCAACCTTGATTACAGTGATCCCTATCTGACCACCCAAAGATAGAGGACCATTCTAGGTAACTTTCTAACAAAATATGAATGTCAGATATTCATCAATATATAAAGATTACATAAGAAAAAGTGTAAAAATATTTTTAGCAAAGAGTAACCTTGATCCAATTCCAAGTTGACCTATCTGACAACCAAAAAGGTAATATCAAAAAACATCAGTCAAGAAATTCAGGTTGTAATTGAACAAAAGTCACCTCTAGTTGATCCCAACTTATACCCAAAGTTACAGAACCACCAAAGGTATCTATCTACCTATCTGATAGGAAGATGTATCGATAATTAAAGTTGCTAGGGATTTAGGTGCAATGAAATCACTTTAAGGTCAGTAGGACCAAATGGGTGACTATACTGTATGCTGATCTCCCCCAAAAAAACTAGATTATGTAAAAAAAAATTATTTTCAGCCTGGATGCCATAAAAATATTTTGACGTGACTGACCTTTTATAAGACTTTATAATGTACCAGAAAAATTTGTTCATTTTTGAAGACAAAAAATGCAATGGCTTGAAACCGGATGAGTTGATTATGATGAGTTTTATCATGATTTTATTTAATCAAGTGGTTTCAGAGGAGATATTCCATTTGACCTATTGTGCATGATAGACAGGGAGTTGTCCTGGATGTTTAAAATGTAGCACTTAATGCACCCAGGTGAGCTGAAAATCATCTATATTTGAATCATAATGTTTTAATGCCATATGTTGCAAGGCATAGAAAGCCCTACAATCACTTTATCTAACAGACCGATAAAACTTTCATCTTAATGGGGAACACACATCTGTTGTAAAACAGTATATACCAGTTGTTAAAAGTTGGTCACTTGTTAATCCTAACATGCTTGTTATTCAGAAGTTCACATTATTTTCTTGGAAAATAATGATTTTGCTTGGCATTAATCAATTTTATATAATTATGGTTCATGAGTGCAACATAAGGTATCACCTGGTTGAACATTTATGTCAAGTTATACAAGGTTTCCTTCATACATGTAGTAGATGATTTATATGGTTTATACAAAATATCTTTACATCTGATCACCCTCTGGTGACCTTGCAATAAATTTATGATTTAAACTCCAAAATTGTCCATACACACAATTTCTTGTTTTTCTTATCTCATTTTTGACCTCTATGACATTGTGTGACACTGACCTGAATTTTATGTGCATCATTCTGGCTCAGGTACTGAACATTTTCAGTTCAGAAGTTATATTAAAATCCTTTTGTGTAATGAGAACTTTTGTTATGGACAAATCAACTGCTTGGTGCGAATGGGCTGTAACTCCGTCTTTATGACATATGGTTTACAACCGTTTTGCACTAAATCCTAGAAATAATTTCCTCTGATTGGAACATTTGACCTTGCCCTTTAACCTAGATACCTGGTTCATGCCAATGACACACTGTGGTGATCATCTGTACATGTGACCTTGCCCTTTAACCTAGATACCTGGTTCATGCCTATGACACACTGTGGAAATCATCTGGACATGTGTCAGGTGCCCTTTAACCTAGATACCTGGTTCATGCCAATGACACACTGTGGTGATCATCTGTACATGTGACCTTGCCCTTTAACCTAGATACCTGGTTCATGCCTATGACACACTGTGGAAATCATCTGGACATGTGTCAGGTGCCCTTTAACCTAGATACCTGGTTCATGCCAATGGCACACTGTGGTGATCATCTGTACATGTGACCTTGCCCTTTAACCTAGATACCTGGTTCATGCCTATGGCACACTGTGGTGATCATCTGTACATGTGACCTTGCCCTTTAACCTAGATACCTGGTTCATGCCTATGACACACTGTGGTAATCATCTGGACATGTGTCCTTGCCCTTTAACCTAGATACCTGGTTCATGCCTATGACACACTGTGGTGATCATCTGGACATGTGTCAGGTGCCCTTTAACCTAGATACCTGGTTCATGCCTATGACACACTGTGGTAATCATCTGGACATGTGTCAGGTGCCCTTTAACCTAGATACCTGGTTCATGCCTATGACACACTGTGGTGATCATCTGTACATGTGACCTTGCCCTTTAACCTAGATACCTGGTTCATGCCTATGACACACTGTGGAAATCATCTGGACATGTGTCAGGTGCCCTTTAACCTAGATACCTGGTTCATGGCCAATGACACACTGTGGTGATCATCTGTACATGTGACCTTGCCCTTTAACCTAGATACCTGGTTCATGCCTATGACACACTGTGGTAATCATCTGGACATGTGTCCTTGCCCTTTAACCTAGATACCTGGTTCATGTCTATGACACACTGTGGAGATCATCTGTACATGTGACCTTGCCCTTTAACCTAGATACCTGGCTCATGTCTATGACCACTGTGGTAATCATTTGTACATGTGACCTTGCCCTTTAACCTAGATACCTGGTTCATGCCAATGACACACTGTGGTAATCATCTGTACATGTGACCATGTCCTTTAACCTAGCTAGATACCTGGTTCATGCCAATGACACACTGTGGAGATCATCTGTACATGTGACCATGCCCTTTAACCTAGATACCTGGTTCATGCCTATGACACACTGTGGTGATCATCTGGACATGTGACCTTGCCCTTGAACCAAGATAAATGGTTCATGTCTATGACCACTGTGGTGATCATCTGGACATGTGACCTTGCCCTTGAACCAAGATAAATGGTTCATGTCTATGACGCACTGTGGTAATCATCTGGACATGTGACCTTGCCCTTTAACCTAGATACCTGGTTCATGCCTATGACACACTGTGGTGATCATCTGGACATGTGACCTTGCCCTTTATTCTAGATACCTGGTTCATGCCAATGACGCACTGTGGTAATCATCTGGACATGTGACCTTGCCCTTTAACCTAGATACCTGGTTCATGCCAATGACACACTGTGGTGATCATCTGGACATGTGACCTTGCCCTTTAACCTAGCTAGATATCTGGTTCATGCCCATGACACACTGTGGTAATCATCTGGACATGTGACCTTGCCCTTTAACCTAGATACCTGGCTCATGCCTATGACATACTGTGTGAAGACATCATCTGTATGAAGAAATACAAACATAAATCCATGAATGTAAAGGATGTATTTAGGACAAATGTAGAAATTCCCTCATCTCTTGGGTGACCTTGATTTTGCATAAATTGATCTAGATTATGATGGTAACTTATGATCACAAAAGAGTTAATCCCTTTATTCAAAACTACTCTATTTTCAAGACATTTGTTATATATTTTTTATCTAACCTTGGATCTCTAATTGTGTGACCTTGACTTTGGCTATAGGGATCTGAATGAGAATTTTTGTAGCACTTAATCTCATATTGGTGAAAATTTGCTCTGAACAATTTTGTACCTCTGATCTCAATTTGTGACATTGTGTCCTCAAGGTTGTGAACACATGTATCAAGTAACACAAAAACTCATTCATGTAAAAGGTATCAGCTTGTTTGTTTGTTTTATTTTTTTACACCTTTTCCCAACAGTATTTCGTTCATATAGGCGGGTAGTTTCCTAACCATAGTTCCTGGAGAGTTACACCAGTACTAGACTACCTTCCTGCGTGCTAAACTACCAAAGCATCTCCCGGGGATCGAACCCACGCCAGAGTGGTAACTGGATTAGAAGTCATCGACTCTAACCCCTCGACCACGGAGGCGGTAAAAGGTATCAGCAGGACAGTAAATGTGTCTCTAGTGACCTTGACCTTAAATTCATCCAACTAGGTTATGCTGGCAAGACTATGTCTAAAGATTGTGAAATTTTTGTTGTATTCCCTGAATACAATACTACCAAACTGTCCATATATTTTCATTTTTAATCTGACCTTTGACCTCTAAGTGTGACCCTGACTGCAGGGATCAAATTTGTCTGCTTCTAGTGAATATTTGTGCCATGCTATATGCTTGCTAAGCTCTGGACAAGCATTTCTCTCTGACCTTGTAGTGACCTTGACCTACAGACCTGGTATAAAGTTATACTATTATACATCAGCAAATGTTGTGAAACATTTCATAAACATATTTCAGATGAATTTTAACAAATCTTGTTGACTTTTTGATATAGTGTGTATTTCCAAAACTTACAGCAATATCAATATGGCAAGACCATTACAGGCACATGTTCAGGGGGAG
This sequence comes from Ruditapes philippinarum, assembly GCF_026571515.1. NCBI lineage: Eukaryota > Metazoa > Mollusca > Bivalvia > Venerida > Veneridae > Ruditapes > Ruditapes philippinarum. Next base: position 192,861 of record NW_026851791.1, on the reverse strand, counting down.
GGTGGGGGTGAAGTTAAGAACCATTATCATTATTTATAATTTTCACAAATCCCAGAACAGTGATCACCCACCAAACATAAAACATAGATAATACCCCAGCAAAATTTTCTCTATCTAATCAATGACCACAGCTAGGGCCATTTTCAATATTCATACAGTTCCATTTTAGAGAATGGAGGACATTCTAACTGGGTAATGAATTCAATCAATCATCTTAATAAATCTCTTTACCCGCTCCTTCATACCAATCACCATTAATCAAGAAACTGCCATGAAAGTCGGTTAGTTGGTCACACTGGTCAAGTTGTCCGTTCAAAAGGTCACATGTACTCTACTACTGCCCCTTCTCTTTAATTTTCTTTCAAGCTTAGTATTTCAAGGTCGTTTATTTCAATAAAGGAAAATAAAAAACATGAAAATAAATTAATGGAAGTATTAACAGATTGATGAGAAGTTTCTGACTTGTTACTGTTTTGTTCTTTACAGATCTTATCCAATCAAAAGGATAAGCTAAAACCAATTTTTAACCCCTAATTCAGCAAAGGAAATATTAAATGTGTCACTAGAGAAGCATGTCCAAAGGTTTTAAACAACTGTGCACTTTCCTTTATCATTATAAAGATGCTGTACATGTATATTACAGGCAAAAAAAACCCAAAAACATAACTTTGTGACTTCATGTAAATGTTAAGACTATATTTGTCAGTTGCAGCTTTTAATTATCAGATAAATAATAAGATTTAAAAAACTACTTTATAAAAAAGGCTGAAAAAAAGTTAATTGCACACAGTTTATTGTCCTGCTTTGAATTTGAAACACGGTTTAAAATAAGTTTAAAATATGTATGCAGCAACCTATATAGAGAGCCTCAAGTGAGACTGCCGAGGGCTGCCCTGACTATACTGGTGGCACTTAGGCTCAAACAGTCTACCTTTTATAAATAATACAAACATTGGAATAGTTAGGGTTAAACTGAAATAGAGTGGATTAAAGATTTTTTACAATCTGTGGGTTTGTTTTTTTTCAATTTAATGGGAATGTTGGCAGGTGAAAAGGGATAAAAGGGGATTAATTTTTTTAACTTTTGGATGGGATTCTTTTAAATCAGAAATAGGGGGAAATATAAGTTTAGAACAGGGGAATGGGGCCAAATTACAGGTCTAAATTTGCCCTTGGAAAGCTGACTCACATAATCTTAATTTGGCATTATGTAACTCACTTGCATGTATTATTACATCATATATTTTGTATAAATACTGAGGAATTTCTTGAAAGTGTTATATCTAACATAACATTAGCATGAATGTTTCACACTTTACATACAAATTTATAACACTTATAAAAGTACATTGGTCAATAAGTTTTCTAAGGCAATAAATTTAAGTCAGCAATCAATAGAAGGTTTATAAAAGCAATAAAATGTAGTAAAACTCAGATACAAACTGCACACTTCATGAATAATTATGTACAAATGAAAAGCAAAAAGCATTTCATCTTAAGACTGCAATTATGTGTGGATGCACACACGTTTATTTATAGAAGTCTTCATTGAAAAGGAAATTCAAATAAAATAAAATCCCAAGGTCTCGAGTCTTTTCATTGTAGCTGCATTGATTAAAAAGACAACCTTGAGAAAAGACCGGTAATTATGGCCGTTGCTCTGCCCTAGGGCAGTCATGAAATCACATCTGACAAGGGCTGTAACAGCTCCCTTTGTCCACTCTATCTGGACCGTTAATATGTCAGCTGCTATGGCCAATGAAAGGCATGTGCCCTTGAACTGCCGCTGTTTAATGAGGTTTCCTTGACCGAATTTTAAATTACCGCTTTTCTAAAATTAGAATCATTCTATTTTTTATGATCAAAAGATTTTTTTGATTTTTTATTGAAAATTTCCAAGCTTTATTATCATGATCATTTTAGTTATTTTCCATATAAATAAATATACATTTCTTTAAATTAAAAAAATGTGCACATAGTATAAAAGATAATTTTCTCAATGTGTTTAGTCAAATATTTGAAACCAAAACAACCCATTAACGCATTATAACAAATACCAGCATTTTAATAGTCAATTATAACAATAAAAGAAATATTACATTCAATAATTATGATCTGAATTATTAAAAGAGCAATTAATTGTGCCATAAACTTGACTAACTGACCTCTAATTGACCCCTGATTGTCCCTTATATGGCCAGTCCATAATTCATAATTCTTTACAGTTCATCAGTGCCAATTATTTTTCATTACCTCCACCCAACACAAAGAAATCTTTGTATACATTTGAGCCTTTGTTGGGGACTCTGACTATAATATTATATTCCTTACTGAAGATCACGATTACACATGTATATTTGTAACTTCATGTATATGTTTATAACTTTTATGCAAATTTTCAGATCATTTGCTCCATTTTTCCCAGAATAATTATTTTGATCTGAAAAAAAAAAAACAAACAATGAAAGTGTTGCACAAAAATATTATTTTAAAAATTCTGATTGGTATATATTTTTTCATTAATATTATTATACGACTTTCGCATATCTTTCTTATTTAACTGCAATGGTTGACCTAGTTAAAAACTTCAAGTTTAACGTTTAATTTTTAATGGGCTTTTGATCGAGGCCTCAATCAGTTCCTTGTAGAAACATTATAAGTTCCTTATAGAAACATAATTACAAATTGCATATTAAACGTTTTAATCTTATTTGATACATGAAATATTTATACAGAAAATTTTCCATTTAAAGTTAAACAATTATACAAATGTATTATCAATGTTTAATCTTTAAATTTATGCATGATAAAATCATAATTATAGAAAGGTGATGTTTCATCTTCAGTTAATTCATATTTATTAGAAACAATTCCACTCTTTAAATTACAAATAGCCTACACAGAAATGTCTATTTTTGGATTACGTATTTAACTTAAAATATACAGAAACATTTTAAATAAAATCAGTTTTTTTATACATTCTATTAAATTTTCAAGGAAATAAATCTTTGTATACAAAAAAAATCATTCTATTAAATTTTCAAAGAAATAAATCTTTGTATACAAAAGAATCTTTAACGAAATCTTTTCTTTTCTTTACATAAATATTTAAAGAAAATTTCCATCTTATTTCTATTTTTAGACCGACAGAAAAAGGAACAAATTAGTTTCAAAACAGGAACACCAAGTGTATTTCACTATCCGTGCATGGATAGCAGATAAAGAGACCCTTCAACAGTGTCCTTTTTACCCTCCCTACCCCAAATTAATCTACCTAATCTAAGGAGTTTTCTGTCCTCTTTTTTCACTGGTACACAACAATTTTGTTGCAGTGGAAAAATCATCGTAAAATGTGGCACACAGAATTCATTAACCGAATTTTTGCTCCAGTTTCTATAGAAAAAGATGTGAAAATAGCTCTACAGGATTTAATTTTAGGGCTCAATATAATAATACAATTAGAAATAAGATACTAATTGACGACAGAAGTTATTCAATTAAATATCTAATTGTAGGTGAAGTAATTTATACAGGTTTTATTATTAGAAATAAATTAATTTTCATAGTTTGAATCGGGCACTTACGGCAGCATATAATTGCTTTCAATGTAAAGTAATATCACATTGTAGAGATTTTTTTTCTTTTTAAAGCTATAAACCATATTGGCATGCTTTTGAATAAATTATAATAAAGTAAAACCATTAAAAACAAAAATGATATGTTAAAGCGTGACCTAAATTCAGGTTTTAGACATTATTTATAGAAAATGTTTTCAGCACATCAAAGAAGTACAACAGAACTTTGTATCTTTTTGTATTCTGGAAGCTTTTCTCAAAGTTAAATGGATTTACATAATAAAGAAATTGTAAATAATGTAATTAAAACAGAGGGCAAAACTGTCAAAATAAAACGTGAGCTTAGCATGTGGTACCCTGGGGTAACACTCATGAAATTACTGTACTTATAGTTAGTTGAGCTAAATAGAGTCATATTAATATTTCTGTCATATAACAAACATGCATCAGATAATAATATTGCAATAATGTGTGTTGAATCTACAAGTAATTGACAACTTCTCCACTTTCTCAACTTAAATAAATTAATTGACAAAGTTCCGACATATCTTCCTTGATCAACCATAAACCATGCAAAACTTAAATAACCTTAGATTTAATATTTCATCCTTATTGTTAGCTCAAAGGGCAAGCAAACTGAAGAAAGATATGTTAAACTAAGTGTCAAAGAACACAGATGCCCACACAGACCAGAATTGAGCCGGTAGGACAAGGGCAAATTTAAATCACTGTCCAAAAGTAGTCAGGGTGGGTAGTTATTTGTTGCGGTGGGGGCATAAAAAAATTATAAACTTAAAGGAATACCATGGCTGAGTTTAAGGTACATAATTATGGACCAGCAGAAAATATCACAAACATTTTAAAAATTATATTTTGGACATTATGCTTTAGAATATTTAGCCTAGTCTGCAATAGACAGAAAAATAAAAAGTAAGAAAATCTGCTGCTTTACAAATAATCAATTCATATTCCTAAAGAAGGATATAGTGAATGAGGAGGGGGGGAGGGCAAGATCTAGCATACAGTCACCCGTGTATGAACTCTTGGTAAATAAATGATGGAAGGGAAGGAATAAAAGGGAGGTCTTGAACATTTCACAGTACTTTGTTATCTTGACAGATAGATAACACCCATTATTGTTATCGGCAGCAACTTTTTTGAACTCCTGAATGTCTGACAGAGAATGTGGAAAAATGCCCTTGAATTAATTAGTTGCATACAATAGGTATCTCTCTTTGTTAAATAACAACCTGATTTTTAGATTTTTCTGGCAATTTTTGAATTGTCAAAATATTAGTAATTTATAATACTGTATCAAGTGTCCATTGGCAACAAAATGAACAAAACTTGTAACTCTAGTCAGGATAAATGAAGGACAACATTAGCAAAGTTATTGTTTCAGGTTTAACACTTTTTTGGTCAATCCATCTAGCTCTAAGCTTTCTTGGATTTCCTTTGCTGGAATAAACCAATTTCTCTGCAAGTGATATATTACAAGATTTCGAATCAGTAGGGACAAAAATGATCAAATGACGCAATGTCCAGAATCATCTATTGCAAAGAAATTTTTGCCTCACCTAAGGACCAATTAAACAAGCAATCCCTGGACTTACTCTCTTAATAGTTCAAAGCATGGGAGTGTGGGTACATGCAACAACACAATGAACTTAAATAAATAGTAAGTAACATGATGTTGGGGTTGGAGGCATATTACTATAAATGGACTAAACACACACGCCCCTCACAATGGTGGGTTTGAATCCCTTCCCCTTAAACTGAAATTGACGTGAAGTAGCTATCCACAAACATTTTTACACCAACAAGTGTCTTAAGTAACACATTTGAAAGAAACATATATTTGAATTCTTTCCACTAGTAATTTTGCGCAATTTAAGTCAACATAATGTTTATGTAAATTACAAACCCACAAAAAGAGAAAACAAAACAAAAAGAGAGAACATACTTGACCTATATAATTACCGTGTTCAATAAAGTACGAATTTTTAAGTAGAAAAAAATGAAATATGACTCAAGTTGACAGGGGAAAAAATACCCCTCTTTCCTTTTACAGTGTGTACATTTCACAATACATTTAACTTAATGCATGCTAAAAGAGATCCATTTTCAAACAAATGGATCCCAAATTGACTATTGTACTGCAATAACGTAGAAATAATGACTTTCTAAAGAAGAGTGAGCAATATGGAGACCCCTATAGGGAGATGTACTCTATTTGACCCCCTCTGTTAATAAAGCATAACTTCAACAAAATCTGACAGCTGGTGTTAGCAAATAATAAAGCTACAGAGATAAAAAGAATATCAACTATAAAATAAGCTCTTTTTACATAGATAAGTAAGCCGCTAATTGTGGCATTGTTAACCAGCATTGTTAACCGGTTGTAACTTCAGAGGAGAAAAAAATACATATCCTATAGAAATTGGAATCTTCAAAGACAAGGAAGGTTCATGTAAATGCCAGGAGCAAAAAAGAGGTTTATAAAAGTTTACTATGCTATACAAACTTTAAGGGGACAGTGTGAATAAGTCACACAAAAGAGATAAAGTATAGGTTTTATATAGACCTATATAATGATAAACCCGTCCATGACCTATGTCCTATAGAGACCTATGACCTATTGAATGCCTTCGAGAACAAAGGATAGTTAAACAAGCCCTCGGCAATATTGGCTAACATATTCTATAATACTCTGATTATTTTATGAAGAATTAGAGGAATCAATTAACGAAGAAAAAAACCCACAGAACATATGAGATGTTTTATCATGTTCCGTGGCCTTTTCACCTTTTCCAAGCCTTTTATCTGTCCATGAAAAAATATACACCATGTCAATCAAAAATCCTTTAAGTTTATTATTAATGTCTTTTTTAGACACATTAACAGCTATATGTTCGAAAACCTGTTGTTTATTTATTTTGTTCAATATATCAAAAAGATAAGACTTTAACTGTCAATCATTTTTTCTTCGTCTGAGAGGCTATTGGATAACCCTCAGTGAAATTAGACTGCCCATGACTTATCCTACCTACATAGGTTAAGGCCTTCAGATTTATGACTTCATTATCTGAAGAAGATGGAAAATGGCAACAAATGTATGCTGTAAATCCCTGTAACTTTTCCTGCCAGGTGCCGGACACATGTTTGTTGTTTGATTAAACTGTTAGTCAACTTTTATTTTCACCTTGACTTCTAGAATAATATTACATTTTTTGGCTCAGGTTATTTCCTGACTTTCATGGGAAAACATAGAAATTAACAAGAGCCAGTTGAAACGGGTGATGCTCCCCGAATAGGTTTTGGACACAGGAAGGTATGGTGTGACCTTGACCTTCAAGGTAGCGACTCAAATGTTGCGCGCGACATGTAGTCTCAATACGGTGATCATTTCTGTGAAATAGTTGTAAAATCCGACTTCAAAGAACAAAGTTATGGGCCGGACACAAATTCGGGACGTATGGATGGACTGACGGACAACCCGGCGACTATATGCTCCGCCGCAATTTTTCCGGGATCATAATAAAAATACATAAAACCCTTATCAGTTCATTAAAATGACTAAGAAATGAGAAGTAAACTAAAAAGGAAGCAAAATAATCAGGAGTGTATATATAATATATTACATGGGTGAAATTGTACATAACACATAATTATACAGTTTGTACTGATAACAGCAAAATTGACTAAATTGTTTAATAATGTCACCAAAGCAACTTATAATTACATCAATGTAGTTCCACCAAAATGATTATTTCACAACAGTCTATTGCCAGTGTATAGTCCGTCTGTTTCCAGAAGCTGAAAACAATTTGAAATTATTTTACAACAGATTTTTTTCTTAAAAGTCTATTACCCTATTAGTTCAAGTGTATTTCCAGTATTGTCAGATTGTTTCCAGTTTACTACCAGCTGTCAATGTTTTGCCAGAACTAAGTTTTAGTCAGGGAGCATTCATTAAACATTCAGGATTTTTTTTATACTTGTTAAATGTTCATGAATTTCTCAAGAATAATTTGGATATTGTATGAAACTTTCTGGAACAAAAGTGTTCCAGAATATCTCATGAAAAATTCTTAAATGGCAAGAACATTCTTGATTTCATGACCACCATTTTCGCGTTAACTCCTATCAACAGAATTTCAATATTTTTGATAACCAACTGTCCAGTAGAGAATGCATGCATCGGCACTAGTGTAAAATTTGACAACAACTCTATCCTGCTGACTGGCTTTATTATTTCTTTGGACTTCATAAATAAGTCTAAATCCCCTTAAAATATATAGCAATGGATATATTAAAGTTAGAACAAATTTGGATGACGCCTGCATGCAAATTAGGGGCATTACCATAATTAATATGTCCCATTTTTCAAAAAGGGCTAATAAAAAGGCTATACTTAAGCCCACCATTTATATTTTGTGGTGTACTGTGGACTAGTAAGAGTATAATAAAGGAACAAAAGGAACAAGTTTTAGAAAAATTTATGACTACATCTTCATAGCCTTTGAAGGTCTGAGCTATATCCATTACTAGCTTTAAGATCCAAAGATCACACAATGATCTGATCAATTTAGAAAAGTTCATGGTAATTCTTTAACACTAGCACTAGTGATGGCTTTGATATATGTTTTAGCAGAATCGTGGAGAGATACAGATAAATTCTCACTTCTTTCTCTCTAAAGAATTGTAACTCCAGTCATTGACCTGCACGTAAGTGTAACAACCTGTGCGTAACCCTCTGTGATTACTCACTAGTAATAGATGTTGTAGGAATTGGGTTAAATATGTACTTATGTATTTTACAAGCTCAGGGTATTACTATAAAGGACCAGCTGAACAACTTTATTAGGCACTAATATGAAAACAGAAAATATAATGTACATAAATTCAGCATTAGTCCAAATTTATTTCTTTTATAACATTTTATTTCTACATTTTTCCATTCATACCAGTATGTACATAAATCACATTAAGGCAATTATTTACCTCTTACTTTAGTTGGCTAATAACTCATCCATTTTCTGACAAACATAGCTGCTTTTGTCTGTTTAATCATTCCCCATAGAGAACCTCCATAAAATATAAAGCATTGTAATCTTTACAGATAATTACCATACATTCTCTCCAGATATATATATATTTTTTAAGTTGACCCTGTAACCTCTTGATGACCTGAACTTGCGAGGTCACAGAAAGGTCAGACTAGATGTATGTTGTGAGATAATGTTGTGTAAATTATCCATGACTACCATAACAGGGCATAACCCAGTGCTCTATATGTGAACTATGAACTAATGGTCTCCAGCATACTGCAATCGATATAATCATGCTGGCAAAGAGTGCCGGGCACCAGATTATAGGAAAATATAACTGTACTTTTATACATGTCCGACTTTTTTTTTTACATATCCAACTTTTTTATTTATATATGTTCTACTTTATTAAGACACACCAGACTGTCATTGAGAATTATTTTTACCTTGTAACGAAATATTTCTAGCTAAAATTTAATGCACAGACATCTCAAAATGTAAGTGGACCAAGTCTCTTAACAGCATTTGCGCAATATATTTAAAGGCCTATTATGCCACATAAATGTTTTTTTTTTAAATTTTCCTGAAAAGCTTTTTGTTATAGGGATTCAAATATTTGGTATGGAAGTCAAAATACTACTTTAAGTTTACATTTTGCTATTTTTATGACAAATACTAACACAATCAGTGTATTTTAATTCAGGTAAAGTTATCTTACATGAAAATTATAAATTTGCTTATACTGAAGTATTTTAGTAACCAACACACTTTAGGTTTATAATCAAATGGCTTTTTTTGTTAGCTTTCATGAAAATTTATATACTTGCTATTCAAGTTTTGGTCATTAAGGCAGCATGGCTCCAGATTCATTATTTCTATGAAAATTTTGAAGATGTATTTAAAAGTAACATTGTAAGATGAACAAATAATAATAATTTACACATCGCAAATGGCACTGAAAGTTCACTTATATTAATACCAAAGAGGTCAAAATATGCAAAAATAACCCTTACTGTGTTAGTAAAATATGGTAATGAATGCTGCAAAACCAGACATTAATTGCACATAACATGTAAATACTACTTGAATCTTGATTTTTAAAATCTTAGTACATTTTTCTCAAGTTTGATTTTCTTGAGATAATATTGTTGGCTCATCTGAAGGCAAGCAGATAGCTAGGATACTTTCAGCCTTCTGTTTGGTTATCTGATTAAGATCATATGTTCATCTCATTAACCTAGATGGTCCAGTGCACTAGAATAATAATTATATATGTGAAAACTTTAAAATCACAAACAATATGTTGGTTAGGGAAGTCCCTTTAACACTAGAACTAGGTCACATAACACTATATTCATCCCACTTTAACTAGGTCACACAACTATATTCATCACACTAAAACTGGGTCACACAACTTTATTCGTAACACTAGAACTAGGTCACACAACACTTTATTCATTACACTAGAACTAGGTCACACAAATTTATATTCATAACACCAGGACTAGGCCACATAACTCTATATTTCATAACACCAGGACTAGGCCACACAACTCTATATTTCATAACACCAGGACTAGGCCACACAACTCTTGTTTCATAACACCAGGACTAGGCCACACAACTCTATATTTCATAACACCAGGACTAGGCCACACAACTCTATATTTCATAACACCAGGACTAGGCCACACAACTCTATATTTCATAACACCAGGACTAGGCCACACAACTCTTGTTTCATAACACCAGGACTAGGCCACACAACTCTATATTTCATAACACCAGGACTAGGCCACACAACTCTTGTTTCATAACACCAGGACTAGGCCACACAACTCTTGTTTCATAACACCAGGACTAGGCCACACAACTCTTGTTTCATAACACCAGGACTAGGCCACACAACTCTATATTTCATAACACCAGGACTAGGCCACACAACTCTTGTTTCATAACACCAGGACTAGGCCACACAACTCTATATTTCATAACACCAGGACTAGGCCACACAACTCTTGTTTCATAACACCAGGACTAGGCCACACAACTCTTGTTTCATAACACCAGGACTAGGCCACACAACTCTTGTTTCATAACACCAGGACTAGGCCACACAACTCTATATTTCATAACACCAGGACTAGGCCACACAACTCTAGTTTCATAACACTAAAATTAGGTCAAACAACTCTTTATTTTTCACAATTAATGTATATAGCAGGTTCACCTGTAGGATACAACAAAATCACTCACTAAGTCATTAACATTGATTTTTCCAACAATTTATTCACCTATTCAAATTAAATTAAATAAGTACTGAAGAATTTTGACACCTTAAAAAGAGTATAAACCTGCATAACCCCAAGTTAAGTAAATAACAGTAAAGTTTATAATCTCTCTCACTTTGAGGAAATACCTGTAATGCAGTGAAATTCAGTTAAAAATGCTAAAAGAAAAACCCACATCCTGGATCACAGCAAGATTTTGTGATTTTATCTTAAGTTAATGACATTTGTTTAGATAGAAAGATTAGTGGTTGATTCATTCTTGAAAATGATTTATTACAAGTACTTTTAATAAAGTTCATCAAAAACATTGTGTTATTCTTGGAACATTATTATCGTAAGTAAAAAAAACTTAAATAACAGTCAAACCTTATCATGTACAATTCATAAAATAAAAATTTGGAATACAGTTAAATATTTATCAATTAGTATGAATAAAAGTATAAACAAGAGGGCCATGATGGCCCTGAGGTCGCTCACCTGTATATAGGCCCCCCCCCCCTCCCCCCCCCCCCCCCAAAATGTTGCAGGGCCAATTTAACCAAAGGGCTTTTATTTGCATAAACTTGGTAGACACCCATAAGAAGATGTTTCATGCTAAACATCTAAGCTCTAGCTCATTGGGCTATTTAAAAGAAGATTTTTTTTAAAGTTTTTACTATACACATATAGTTAAAAACAATGACACCCCTGGGGCCGGGCCAGTTATGACCCCAGGGTTTTTATTTGAACAAACTTTGTAGACACTTACTAGAATATGTTTCATGCTTAATATCTAAACTCTAGCTATTTGGTTTTTTTCAAAGAAGATTTTAAGTTTTTGCTATACACATATAAGGAAAATCAATGACCCCGGGGCGGGGCCAATTTTGACCCCAGGTCTTTTATTTGAACAAACTTGGTAGACACCTATTAGAACATGTTTGATGCTAAATATCTTAACCATAGCTCTTTGAGTTCTTTAAAAGAAGATTTTTTAAGTTTTTACTATATGCATATATAGGGAAAATCAATGACCCCCCGGGGCGGAGTCAATTTTGACCCCAGGGCTTTTATTTGAACAAACTTGGTAGACACTTATTAGAACATGTTTCATGCTAAATATCTTAGCTCTAACTCTTTTGGTTCTTTAAAAGAAGATTTTTTAAGTTTTTACTATATGCATATAGGGAAAATCAATGACCCCCTGGGGCGGGGCAAATTTTGACCCCAGGGCTTTTCTTTGAACAAACTTGGTAGACACCTATTAGAACATGTTTGATGCTAAATATCTTAACCATAGCTCTTTTGGTTCTTTAAAAGAAGATTTTTTAAGTTTTTACTATATGCATATATAGGGAAAATCAATGACCCCCCCGGGGCGGGGTCAATTTTGACCCCAGGGCTTTTATTTGAACAAACTTGGTAGACACTTATTAGAACATGTTTCATGCTAAATATCTTAGCTCTAACTCTTTTGGTTCTTTAAAAGAAGATTTTTTAAGTTTTTACTATATGCATATAGGGAAAATCAATGACCCCCTGGGGCGGGGCCAATTTTGACCCCAGGCCTTTTCTTTGAACAAACTTGGTAGACACCTATTAGAACATGTTTGATGCTCAATATCTTAGCCATAGCTCTTTGAGTTCTTTAAAAGAAGATTTTTTTAAGTTTTTACTATATGCATATAGGGAAAATCAATGACCCCCCCGGGGCGGGGCCAATTTTGACCCCAGTGCTTTTATTTGAACAAACTTGGTAGACACTCACTAGAAGATGTTTCATGCCAAATATCTAAGCTCTAGCTCTTATGGTTTTTTAAAAGAAGATATTTAAAGTTTTTTCTTTCGGTTGCCATGGCAACCAGAGTTCTGCATGGAATTAAATTCTTTGAACAATTTTTAAAGGTGACCACCAAAGGAACATTCCTGTGAAGTTTGGATGAAATTGGCCTTGTGGTTTATGAGGAGATGTCATTTAAAGTAAAAGTTTACGGACGACGGACGAACGGACGACGGACGCCGGACGAAAAGCGATCACAAAAGCTCACCCTGTCACTTTGTGACAGGTGAGCTAAAAAGTTACAAAAAGTATTGCCATTAAAACCTCTTTTTTCAACAAATTGCCACAATTTTTTTTCTTTTTCACTTTTACTAAACCTTTCATCTCCTTTAAAAAGGGGTTAGCTGTCATGACTTTTTATTACAGGTAATCTCTGCAAATGAAAAGTACATTTGAAAGGTGATACAATAGCAGGGCAGAATGTGTATCATAAATAAAGAGCCAGGTACTTAAGGCCTGCACATCCTATCTGCAAAGTAAATTGCATTCTCTGACCAGACTGTTTACTTTTGAATAGTAAAATGATAATAATATCATTGGCACCTGGTCATTTGGAGCAGTCAACCATTTAAAGCTGTGAGTGTTAAGCTATGATAGACTGGCTTTATAATCATTCTTGCTTATCAAAGTCTTCTGTATGTCCCTCGGAGTATGCTCCATATGTTCTTTGATCACAGAGTATGCTCCATATGTTCTTTGATCACAGAGTATGCTCCATGTGTACTTTGATCACAGAGTATGCTCAATATGCTCTTTGATCATGGAGCATGCTCCATATGCTCTTTGATCACAGAGTATGCTCCATAATGCTCTTTGATCATGGAGTATGCTCCATCTGCTCTTTGATCACAGAGTATGCTCCATGTGCACTTTGATCACAGAGTATGCTCAATATGCTCTTTGATCATGGAGCATGCTCCATATGTTCTTTGATCACAGAGTATGCTCCATATGCTCTTTGATCACAGAGTATGCTCCATCTGCTCTTTGATCACAGAGTATGCTCCATGTGCACTTTGATCACAGAGTATGCTCAATATGTTCTTTGATCACAGAGTATGCTCCATATGCTCTTTGATCACAGAGTATGCGCCATATGTTCTTTGATCACAGAGTATGCGCCATATGTTCTTTGACAGAGTATGCTCCATATGTTCTTTGATCACAGAGTATGCTCCATATGCTCTTTGATCACATGCTCTTTGATCATGGAGCATGCTCCATGTGCACTTTGATCCAAAGCAGGTACAATGCCATGCAACTGCAACTGGGTACTTGGAAACCAAATACAGACTCAATCAAACCAGGTCTGCAATTTTCCACTTTAAAAACTTTTGCTTTTCATTGCTCTCAAAGTAATTGAATATTGTTTGACACATTCTGCTGACGGTAAATTGCAACCAAGTAAGTATCCTGCCTTGGTTGCCGAGTGGTACAATGGCTCTACTTAAAAGGTAAAAGATTGATAAAGAAGGGTACTGACGGCGTAACACCTTTTCATATTGCCTTTTAAGGGTTCACGACTTACTGACCACAGTGCAGTGACTTACTTTTCCTCTCAATCTGTTTGGGCTTATATACTTTATGCTAATTTGTAAAGAGGTAAATAAACCCATTAAGAGCAAGGCATGGTCCTTAACCGATACAGTAATGCTACATCTGGTACCAAATGGAATCTCTTTAAACTTAAGAGTACACATATATATATACATCCTTAATAAGTCATCAACAAGGACACAAACTGGATAATCAAGATTGCTTAGTTTTCACTAAGTGTTGAACGACTTCTCAAAAGTTATAAATCATCTGCTGTATAACTTAAAAGATCATAGATGGCTGCTTTCAAAAAATACAAAATTGAACCTTTCATAAATTTTCCTTTCTTAATATATGTACTCTGACCTCCTGCAAGTTGTAATTTGACATTTTATGACTCCATTAAAAGCTACATTTACATAAATTTATTTCCCTTGGCCTTTCATGCCAACAAATAATAGGGACTTATAATCTTTAAAGCAGATTTTTTAAACAATTTCTCTCATGCATTTCATTGTAAAAAGGCAGTTTTAGTACCCTGTGACCTGCTGCCGACCTCTTGATGACCTTGTACTCTTTGATGAGTGATGACCTGCTATAGAGAAACTCATCTTTGAGCAAATATGATATTGTAATTGCATTCCCAGACAATAATGCACCATCTCCCTATGACTTCCCTCAGGCAAGTTAATCAAGGGTCATTGCAACAGTTTTTATAATCATTACTTTTTTGTAGGAAAAAAAAAAAGAATAAATTTATTGGTGAACAAAGAGGCCATCTGTTAGTTCATGTCTTAATAAAGATTAAGATTTTGTAGCATGTTCAATAACTGGAATAAATATCATTTTTGTATTTTATTTAAACATATCTATTTAAGCTCCATTGCCAAACAAGTTCTTGCAACTTATATTAATCACTTTCGAGTCCGCATCCTGGAACCAACCAGTACTGGTGTCATATGAAGAAACATCAAGTCATGACCAGAGTCGGGCTGGAACCCATGATCTCTGGGTTGAGAGGCAGACACCTTAACCACTAGGCCACCGCTCCCCTTTTTGGCTTGCAGCCACGGCTTCAAGCCATTTGTT
>NW_026851791.1:0-170000 GCF_026571515.1 Ruditapes philippinarum | reverse complement strand
GAAGTTTGACTTTTGAAAGCCTGACAAGGTTTTTTGTATTTTTAGGTAATGGCCATCTAGTGCAGCAAAAGGTAAATGTGCCAGAGATATGTACAACAAGGGTTGGTACTGATAACTCATCAAATCTCACTTGTGAAAGTCGGACAAGGACAAGGATTTTCTATTTTTAGCTCTAATGGGCATTTGTGCAGCCAAGCTGAACATTCTGGCAATATGCACAACTAGGGTTGGCAATTATCACTCCTGTAAAGTTTTAGCAAATTCCCCCTAGCAGTTAGACCTGCAAAAGCTGGAAGGACGGACATTCTAACAAGACAATACTTATATGGCTACTCCATTTTTCTCTTGTTTGTTCTTTATAGCCACATAAAGGAAAAGAGCCACATAAAAGCCTTATGGAATGAATGACGTCAAAGAGAAAGTACAGTTCTTCTAGCCATATAAGTATCCAAAGGTAAGTTGGGACAGACCTACAGCAAGGCAAACAAAATTTCGGTAGACATAAATATTTGTTATACTTTAATTGTGTTGAATTATGTTTTTTGTGGGGTTTTTTAAGGGCCAATGTTGACAAAGGTATGGGGGCAAAACATACCTTTTGGGGATGGTAGAAATTTGATTTGGAAACCAATTTTCTTCCAAAATTCAAATATGACATGTCCATTACATATTACAACTACTGGTTGAATAAGTTTGATCATGAGCATTGAGCTTAAAGTATACGTGTATAATGATGCCCGGCTCATATATTGTCACACATTTAAAACCGGTGTGAATTGCGATAACTGTACCATATGGAAAATATGAATATGACTCATAAGAAACTTTTAAGGATCAATATAACACTTTAACAGTTTGGCACCAAGCCCAAAATATGCTACTGAATATACATACATCATTTTTTGTTCTTTAAAAGGTCATTATGACCCAGTCTTATTTTTCCATATATACATTTCCATACAATAAATTGTCAGCAGATGGTAGCCTATAACATCTAAGACAGAATGACAAATACAAAATAAGAATTTCTACATGGTATATTAAATCAGTTCAATGAAAACAAATGCTTTTCTTTAGCTTTCGACGTTTTAGTCTTCTTCAGAAAAAATTTGAAGTAAAATAAGATAACAAATGTCATTTATTTTTATATATTTTTTTTATATGGTATATTAATATAATTATTAAAATAAGAAAGTTTTCTATTGAGTGTAATGTTTATATATAAAGTATGATTGTGTAATCACTCGGAAGGATCCCTGCGTGTGTTCTTAATAACTTTATGTAATATAACTGATCAAGAGCACAGATTCTCGGAATGTCACGACTATATATAGCTATGACATTTTCTAAAACTGCGCTATTACTGTCCTCAATCTGTTACATTCTTGCATCAGACAGGGGCATTGCATAATGTTTACTATAAATATAACATATAAAGTAGCATAATTTTAAATGGTCAGAAAAACTCATAAGCTGCCATCAGAATTATATTTAGCCCCACTGATATTCAAGCTGTCTGCAGTTCTATACAGGTTGTATTATAACATGTCATTACCACTGAAATAATGATACATATGTTGAAATTATTTGAGAAATACATCATATTCAGTCCTATAAATTATATGAGAAATAATATGAGAATTTTAAGCCTATATTATGACAGAATGAGATAAAACTTTCGAAAATAACCACGTGGAGGGTATATATGCCAAAAACACTATTAGAGATTTGAAATTTATTTTACCACTAAGTTGCTTTTTATTCTTGCTTTATATATAGATATAACCTCTTATATGAGGGTATATAACCTCTTGAATGATGGCAACAGTGAAAATAACTGCTAAAGACGACATTATTAATCAAAAGGATCACTGCATGCTGAATAATTCTACAAACAAACACTGCATTTTTTCTCAGAAATGTTCAAAATAGTCTGTGATGTTCATGCATAAATGCATAATAGAGTGCTAGAGGTATTGATTTGTGGTGCTGCTAGGGAACTGTTCTCAACAATCTGTCAATATCCTCAGTCTGATTGCCATACTGATCCACTGCCCTACATACACTCTCAGGATTTCACATCAGACATTTTCTCAATAGAAGCTACCAGACAGAAATAGATCTCATTCAGGAAGAAAACGGAATGAGACCAAATGCTGTGTAACTCAGCTTATTATCTAGCTGAAACCAGTCTGAATGCATGATTTACAGAAATATTAAGCTGAAAGTTAAAGTTAGTTTTTCTCTTTTAACTAACATTACAAAGTTATATGCAAATTCTTAGTACACATCAGAGACTGGAAATTCTATGTAAGTCTCAAAGCTTTTGTCCACCATGGCATTGTCAGATGGGAGGGCTATTGTTGTGGAGAGATTTATTCTAAGAGGACTTCAATGTCCGTCTGCTGAATATCATAAATGACTTTTGAATCATTTGCATCTCACTGACACATGTAGGAATCTTACAAAGAAAAATAAATTATTTGTGTAAATACATTCATTCATCATTCCACCACTGGTGCCTGCTATAATAAGCCAAAATGTCTTAGGTATCTAGTATTATACTGTCACTTATAAACTGAAAAATCTTCACTAAGTATATGTTTGAAATATTTATGTCAATTTATAATATGAAAAAGGCAAAGCCTCAAGTGAGCTTGATCTACTTTTACTGTAATATAATATAAAAAAATAGTCATTTTTATTTTACATTTTCCGTTTTTAAAATTGTCATTCAGTATTTTATACATTGCTTTCGTTTATTCTGGTTCCCTGACCTATTATGGTTCCCATATAAGTATGAAGGACACCAGTCTACGCTTCTGTTTTCAATCAGAATACCTCGGCTTTTATCGCTATGTTGTATTTCGAAAAGTTGCAATGTGTCAATTAGGTATTTCGGACGAAAGTTTTCAAAACCATCACTATCTAGCAGGTACTCGTGTTACCATAAAGTTCACTTTGCAAGCAGGCCCTTCAGGCCAGCTCTTTGAGCTTGCTATAAGATATCTGTATGAGTATGAGGTATCTATGTTGTTTCTGGGTGAAAGAGATATCATAGTAAATGTGTTAGAGATATTTGTGTAAATGTGCCCGAGGTAAATGAGTGACTGTGACAGAGATATCTGAGATAAATGAGGTAACAAAACTGAAATGTTATTGTGTCATAGATATATGTGTAAATGTATCTGAGATAAATGAGTTAACAAAAGAGAGATATCAGAGTGACTGTGACAGAGATATCTGTGTTAATTTGTCTGAGATAAATGAGTTAACAAAACTGAGATATTTGAGCGAATGTGACAGAGACATCTGTGTAAATGTATCTGAGATAAATGAGTTAACAAAACTGAGATATCAGAGTGACTGTGACAGAGATATCTGTGTAAATGTATCTGAGATAAATGAGTTAACAAAACTGAGATATCAGAGTGACTGTGACAGAGATATCTGTGTAAATGTATCTGAGATAAATGAGTTAACAAAACTGAGATATCAGAGTGACTGTGACAGAGATATCTGTGTAAATGTATCTGAGATAAATGAGTTAACAAAACTGAGATATCAGAGCGAATGTGACAGAGACATCTGTGTAAATGTATCTGAGATATGTGTTAATGAAACTCAGTTATCTATGTTAATGAGTTGTAGATATCTGTGTATATATGTCTGAGATAAATGAGTTAAAAAAACATAAATATCTGAGTGACTGTGACAGAGATATCTGTGTAAATGTATCTGCGATAAAATAGTTAACGAAACCAAGATATCAGAGTGACTGTGACAGAGACATCTGTGTAAGTGTATCTGAGATAAATGAGTTAACATAACTGAGATATCAGAGTTATTGTGACAGAGATATCTGTGTAAATGTATCTGAGATAAATGCGTTAATAAAACAAGATATCAGACTGACTGTGACGGAGATATCTGTGTAAATGTATCTTAGACTAGAACTCCGCGAGTCGGATGTGTCGCCTTGTGAACAATGTAGTTTAGGGGAAATGGCCAGGACAAAAATGAAATATGAACAATAACAAAGGGCAATAACTAAAAAAATAATAAGTGCAGAGCAGCAGTTTCTGTACACTGCACTTCTTATCAATAAGATCTATCATTCTATGATGTTTCAAGTCCATAGCTTTCATACTTGAGGAGAAATAACCAGGACAAAAATAAAGTAAGAAAAGCAACAAAGGGCAATAACTCAAAAAATAAGAAATGCAGAGTACCAGTTCTTGTGCACTGCACTTCTTCTTAATGAGACCTATCATCCTATGAAGTTTCAAGTCCATGGCTTTTATACATTAGGAGAAATGGCCCGGACAAAAATAAAGTATGAAAATTAACAAAGGGCAATAACTCAAAAATTAGGAAGTGCAGAGTACTGGTTCTTGTGCACTGCATTTTCTTCTTAATGAGATCTATCATCCTATGAAGTTTCAAGTCCATAGCTTTTTTAGTTGAAGAGAAATGGCTCGGACAAAATAAAGTATGAAAATTAACAAAGGGCAATAACTCAAAAAATAAGAACTGCAGAGTACCGGTCCTTGTGCAATGCACTTCGGGTTATTGAAAAAAGCATGCATACCAAGTTTGAAGTCAATCAGAATTATAGTGACTGAGTTATGCTCCGGACAAGCTTTAGCGGACGCCGACGCCGACACAGACGCCGCCGCCGCCGCCGACACCGCCGACAAAAGTAACCCCTATATGTCACCTTTTCAAGGCGACACAATAAATGAGTTAATGAAACCAAGATATCAGAGTGACTTTGACAGAGACATCTGTGTAAGTGTATCTGAGATAAATGAGTTAACGAAACCAAGACATCAGAGTGACTGTGACAGAGACATCTGTGTAAATGTATCTGAGATAAATGAGTTAACATAACTGAGATATATCAGAGTTATTGTGACAGAGATATCTGTGTAAATGTATGTGAGATAAATGAGTTAATGAAACAAGATATCAGAGTGAATAAAATTTTCATGAGGTGGAAAGACCCCCATTTAGCATCCATTTGGATAGACAGACAATATTTGGAGGTAGGTGTCTCTATGAAAATATTTGAAAGCATAAGGCATTAGTCCATAATACTATAATTTAGCCAGGTAAAGGTGTAAGCTATGGTAATCATAAAAGAACCAATTGAAAGTGTCTGTTCAATCTAAATAATGGCATGTCTCACTGTAGTAACCACCCAGCATCATGTATTTTATAGGGCGTTGTTATGTGATGTAGCAGTCTAGTTTTCAGGATGATTCATTGATGAGCAACCTTGGTCTGAGTAATACCAAACATACTGGTGCCAATATTGTGCAATACTTCATATCATATGACTAACACATGAAATCCTTCTCTACTTTTTTGTCTTTGGATGATATTCAAAACTTATATCCATGGCAAAGAGACAAGCCGATACAATTGTGTTAACCAAATATATGGTGCTGTATTTACACAGTTGATAAAAGTGCTACAACAAAATCGAAAATTTTTCTCAAAATTCGAAAACAATATAATCATCCTTTGCTTTTGCACATAGTTACCTAATCCATCAGTAACATAACTAATGATGCCAGAAGAAAATTTTAATACTTTTGTTGCTACGGTAAGAAGAAAGAAATTAATTCATTCTTGCAAATATCTTAATGTATAGAAAACTATGTGCCAGGCAGAATAAACTGAAAACATTAATCATTAAGCCAAGTTAAAGTTTGCAGATTTTCTGGTTGCCTACTTGCTCAAAAAGTTGCCAGTTCACAACAAATCAAATATTAAAATGATTTGCCCTATAAACAATTTACTTTTCTGGAATTTAAATCCCTAAAAGTAACAAAGTTTCAATTCAAAATTAATCATGTCATGTCATAGCAAGGCAAAAGTTAATATATAAGTCCGCAAATTTCCTTCTTGACCTACTGTTCAGGAAGTTGTAACCTTGTAAAGTACATTCCACAATATATATTATAATAGTCAAGCAAAAGTCAAGAAGGTTTTAATTGTTAAATTATCAATAACTCCCATCAAGTTTTAACAAGCTGCCCTAAAGTGATTACTACAGATATAAAAAGTTGTACTTTTAGAGACCTAGGAAATGGAGTTAATTTTAGCCTTTGATTATCTTTTAGTCTATAAGAATGCTTGCAATTAAATAGTCAACATTATAAAATTTTGTCAGCCTTCATAGATGGTACCAGGGCCTGTTTCTATCATTGCCATAACATTTTCAGAGAGTTTATTATCATTCACAAGAAAAAACATGCACATGTTTGACAGTATTCTTATTTACAGAGATCAATGATATAATATTATCATTGTTTTCAAGATTCAAAGCTAATTAATTGAAGGGTAAACTTTAGTGATTTCAATGTAATTTTGGTTTCACAAAGACAATTGATGTACAAGTCACTGACATAGTTTCACCTCTACAATTATCAATATACACACTATTGTACATATACTTAACATCAACATGTGACTTGTCTGTCTGTCTGTCTGTCTGTCTGTCTGTCTGTGCTGAATTACTTAAATTATCACAGTGTTCAAATATTACTATCACAATATTCAGCCAACATCACCTGTAGGTCATGGATAAACTTTTGAAGGACTCTTGATAAATGATGTAGAACACTGATAGCTAGCTAGACTTATCTGAAAGTAGTACCTGCATATATACATGTATATATAATTATAAATAAATATAAATAAAATAACACCACTTAATTATTTATATATGATGAATGATGCAACTGCAGCTAAGTTAGCAACAATTCTAAGCTACACCATCATGAAAATTTACATTATTTATAAATCAAGGAGAAAAAAATAAATATTTAAACCTGTAACTTACAGGTACAAATTTACAGGTACAAATATGATTTCTTTTCAAGAAAAATATAATGATTTGTATGACTTGTGTTTAGGTTGGGAATTACAAAAAAAAATGAAATTTATTTCAATATATTTGCTTTTAAAGACATGTACTCAGTTAGGGATTGGCCCACCAGTTCCCTAGTGTCTTGTGTTTTTTCTAATATCTGGTAACAACACCATATTGTAAACAAACAGTAAAGACTCATAGTGTATATTCACAAATATATGAAGAATTTTTTTTTCTCTGGTTATATGATTTTACAATTTTATACAATAATCTATAAAAATGTCTTATTTAGATGATTCAAAAACAATTAAAATAAGTAAGTCAAATTTCTTTCGGTTTAATGACAACATCAATCTCTGTTATCGCCAGATCTCTTTATACATGTAATCAATATAACCTGTTTCATATTCTCTCCTAATAAAGGTCAAACTGTATAAAATCTATACAACAAGACTTGTCTTTGAAAACAGGACAATTTATGACCCAGTAATAGAACTGATAACTTTTCATTTACATTAAAGGCATGGTTACTAAACATTAACAAAAACACCTTCTTAAATTCTCAGTATGCCCAATTATTCAAACAAGAGGGCCATGATGGCCCTAGATCGCTCACCTGAATTATCAAACTCATCCAAACAATTACCTAGACAAGCATTCTGACCAAGTCTCATGACAGGTGAGTCAAAAATGTGACCAC
Organism: Ruditapes philippinarum; assembly: GCF_026571515.1. Taxonomy (NCBI): domain Eukaryota; kingdom Metazoa; phylum Mollusca; class Bivalvia; order Venerida; family Veneridae; genus Ruditapes; species Ruditapes philippinarum. The sequence goes on along the minus strand of NW_026851791.1, from coordinate 162,417 downwards.
TACAGTGTTAACAAGGATTATCCATATTTGAGCAGTGCGACCTAGTTTTTTACCCATGTGACACATATTCAAACTTGACCTAGAAATCATCAAAACAAACTTTCAGACCAATTTCCAGGATACTTGGATCAAAACAGTAGCAACTAGAGTGTCAACAAGATTTTTCTATTTTTAGCTCTGGTGACCTAGTTTCACATGCGATTTCGAACTAATCCAAGCAATTACCTAGACAAGCATCCTGACCAAGTTTGATGATAATCGAGTCGAAAATGTGACCACTAGAATGTTAACAAGGTTTTTCCATATTTGGGCGGTGTGACCTAGTTTTTCATCCAAGATGACCCATGTTTGATCTTGACTTAGAAATCATCAAAAAAAACTTTCAGACCAATTAACAGAATATTTGGATCACAACAGTAGCCACTAGAGTGTTAACAAGATTTTTCTATTTTTAGCTCATGTGACCTAGTTTTTCATCCGAGATGTCCCATGTTCGATTTATTCCAAGCAATGACCTATTCAAGTTTCCTGACCAAGTTTGATGACAATTGAGTCAAAATTGTGACCACTAGAGTGTTAACAAGGTTTTTCTATTTTTTAGCTCCTGTGACCTAGTTTTTCATCCGAGATGACCCATGTTCGAACTCATCCGAGCTATCACCTAGACAAGCATCTTGATCAAGTTTGATGATGATTGATGCAAAAATGTGACCGCTAAAGTGTTAATAGGTTTTTCTATTTATAGCTCCGGTGACCTAGTTTTTCATCCGAGATGACCCATATTCGAACTCATCTGAGCTATTATCTAAACAAGCATCCTGACAAAGTTTGATGATGATTGGGTCAAAAATGTGACCACTAGAGTGTTCACAAGGTTTTTCTATTTTTAGCTCCTGTGACCTAGTTTTTCATCAGAGATGACCCATGTTCGAACTCATCCAAGCAATTGACTAGACAAGCATTCTGACCAAGTTTGATGATGATTGGTTCAAAAATGTGACCACTAGAGTGTTCACAAGGTTTTTCTATTTATAGCTCCTGTGACCTACTTTTTCATCCGAGATGACCCATGTTCGAACTCATCCGAGCTATCACCTAGACAAACATCCTGACCAAGTTTGATGATGATTGGGTCAAAAATGTGACCTCTAGAGTGTTCACAAGGTTTTTCTATTTTTAGCTCTTGTGACCTAGTTTTTCATCCGAGATGACCCATGTTCGAACTCATCCGAGCTTTCAACTAGATAAGCATCCTGACCAAGTTTGATGATGATTGAGGCAAAAATGCGACCGCTAGAGTGTTCACAAGCAATTGTGGACGGCCGGACGGACGACGGACGACGGACATTCACCGATCCTAAAAGCTCACCCTGAGCAAGCTCAGGTGAGCTAAAAAGCATCCATGAATAAAAGGCGTAGATATGACCATAACAACTAAAGATACTATTTTGAAATCTAATATAACCTTCACCTTTCTAGCTGTCCTAGCATTTTCGCTTCATTTAACTTCTTAATGTCCCACAAAATTAATTATACCTAGTAATTTTAAATTGCTATCCAGGAATGACAGAATTTGTAACTAGTAACACTTGATCATCAATTCAATTTGGACATTAAAGTGTGACCTTCACCTTTGGGCTGCTGAAGTTCTTGGTCGTTACATGTCATCCCAAAAAGATGCATATTTATAGATTTTAATTTCAAAATCCATCCATGAGTAACAAATTAATGCGCAAAACACAACAATACATTCAGAATCATCACTTTTAACTGTAAAAGCTCGACCTTGACCTCTGAGCTGGAGACTTGTTAACACTGTGCCTTAAAGTGTATATAATTATCTACTGTCAGAACTGCAGATTGTTGACCTAGCAGGCACATCAATGCTGTTTAATGAAGAATTTTCTTTTAACAGTGACCTTAACCTTTGAGCTACAAGCTTTGGTTTTGTGTAAGACACATCAGCTCTATGTGCCAAATATTTAGGCATAATTATTTTATTATCAATCCATGAATGATGGGCGGAACAACCAACTAACCATCAACCGACAAGCTCACTCCTATATACATCCTCCACTCAAGACTTTTGTTTTGACATTATTTTTATTCATATATGCATAATGGGAGGAGTCATGCTGTATATGAATAAAGGGAGGAGTCATGTTCATCTGTTTCACACCAAATGAAAACTTTCCACTAAAAGAACCATGGTAACTTTCAGTATCACTTAACAAAAAATTAATATAAACTTAAATTACTTACAGTTGAAGCAGACAACTGGTCTAACAAAGTAGCAGTCAATCAATCTGTGAGGTACACCAGGAGGACCTGAAATATACAACAATTTATTGAAACATATTTTTATATCCAATTCTATTTAAATTAAAAGATACACAAATATCTAAAAAAATCTGAATTATTTCCGATTTCCAGGAAAAGCCCTGTCTTACGATCTTTTTAGACCATAACAGAAAGATGCAAATGCATCAGAAAAATTCCGACCATGGCTGGGATTTAAACTTGTAACTACTGGCTTACAAAGAAAATATTAAAGCTCTCTTTCACTGACCCAAAGAATCAATTCCCTGCAGGTTAGACTTAAGGAAATGTCGGTAAGTGTTTTTTCAAAAATAACAATATTTATTTCACAAATTTTCCTAAAAAAATAGTTGCAGCAATAGTTTTTGATTTGATTAGTCACAGACAAGACACTAAATAATACCGGAAGCAAAATAAGGTCAATATATTATTTTTCATAAATGTAACTAGCCAATATATTATTAGTCATAAGTGTAACTAGCCAATAAATTATTATTCATAAGTCTAACTAGCCATTAAATCACTATTCATAAATATAACTAGCTAATATATTATTATTCATAAGTGTAACTAGCCAATAAATCATTATTCATAAGTGTAACTAGCCAATAAACTATTATTCATAAGTGTGACTAGCCAATGAATTATTATTCATAAGTGTAACTAGCCAATAAATTATTATTCATAAGTGTAGCTAGCCAATAAATCATTATTCATAAGTGTAACTAGCCAATAAAGTATTATTCATAAGTGTAACTTAGCCAATAAATTATTATTCATAAGTGTGACTAGCCAATAAATTATTATTCATAAGTGTAACTAGCCAATATATTATTATTCATAAGTGTTACTAGCCAATAAATTATTATTCAGAAGTATAACTATCCAAAAAATCATTATTCATAAGTACTAGCCAATAAATTATTATTCACAAATAAATTATCATTCATAAGTACTAGCCAATAAATTAATATTAGTCAGCAAAACTAAAATAGTTCAATATTTCACATAAAAATTAAGCACCCTTTAAAGAATGTCAGAGGAGCTTTGACCTAAAAAAGTTAACATTTATTACAAATATGATCCAAAAAACTCCAATTTTAGAAAGTATTGCAATGAACATGATTGATTTAACAATCTTATCATGCATTGACAAAAAAAACAAAAAACAGCCAAAGAATTGTTAATACTGGCCAAAATATGGAAAAGAAATTGCATATAGATAATATGTCAATAAAACCGACCACAGCTATACTTCGGCTTTTTTATTATGTTTTGCTAACCTCATGGCAAGGTTACACCCTCAACCCCCCTCTGCCAAGGTTTCATTGTGTACAACAAAAGGCAATTGAGGTATTATCACACTGGATATTGTTGCTATTGTTAAAGGTTGCCTTAATGGGGACATCGCTCCAAGATGTAAAAATTCAGTCAATAGGACATTCATAGCCCCAAATTGTGTCACTGAAAGTAATTTGCTGTAATATTATCAAACGACAAGAAGCAATCTACCAAAATTGAGGTCATTAGTACTATAAGATAAGAGGACAGGTGTTGATGACCCCACTGTGGTAAAACCTGATTTATCTGAATTAGATAATAACCCCTTTTGGCTGCTGGTTATAAAGAAAGTAGGTTAATTATATAGGTGTATTATAGTACAAGCCCTTTAATTATAGATGACAAAAATGGGTTTATACTATGGTATGTATATTATTTTTTTTAGAGGAGCCTGTGTTGTCACATATAATATAGACTTGTAATCATATAGCCTAAAATAATTTTGACATGAAAAAGTATCAGTGAAACCAACAAAGGTGTTTGACACTTGGAGGACCTACAGAAAAACTAAAACAAAAAGAAGTGTCAAACTTCACTATCTTTACTGCAGAAATATATTTAAACTAGAAATGTGTCATCATGCCACGGATGCCCCCGCATGCAGCCAAAATTTCAGATGGTGCATTAATTTAAATTATTTTTTTTTATTTTAAGTTCAAAGCCCTTAAAACTTTTCAATGTTAACACAAACCATTTTCATACAATGTTCAAGGCACTGAAATTATTCAGTCTTAACCTTTTAGAAATAGCATATTGCATATTTGTAGCCAAAATAATGGCTAAAAGTATGAGTGCTGAAACTGAAAGTTTAAAATTTTTCCAACATTCAGGAAAGATAAGTTTGTCTAAAATCATTGAACCACGACCAAATTCAAACTTAAACTGCTTATTCCTAAGATGTATCTATATTATTTTCAAAGTGAAAGGGACATAACTCTGCCAAAAAAATCATCAAACCATGACCAAATTCCAACTTGACCTGCCCATTCCTTTGACATATCCATATGTCAAATTTAAGTTGAATATGTAACACTGTTGGGTAGATAATGAACAGAAACTGTAAATTTCATATTATTTTCAAAGTAAAAGGGGCATTACTTTGCCAAAAATCATTGAACCATGACCAAATTTGAACTTGGCCAGGGCATTCTAAAAACATATCCATATGTCAAGTTTGAGTGGAATGTGTTGTACCTTTGGGGAAATAATGAACGGAAACTGAAAATTTCATATTATTTTCAAAGTAAAAGGGGCATAACTCTGCCAAAAATCATCGAACCATGACCAAATTCGAACTTGACCTGTATTTTCTCATGACAAATCCATATATCAAGTTTCAGTTGAATGTGTTGTACCGTTGGGGAGATAATGAACGGAAACTGAAAATTTCATATTATTTTCAAAGTAAAAGGGGCATAACTCTGCCAAAAATCATCGAACCATGACCAAATTCAAACTTGACCTGTATTTTCTCATGACATATCCATATATCAAGTTTCAGTTGTATGTGTTGTACTGTTGGGGAGATAATGAACGGAAACTGAAAATTTTATATTATTTTCAAAGTAAAAGGGGCATAACTCTGCCAAAAATCATCGAACCATGACCAAATTCGAACTTGGCCTGTATTTTCTCATGACATATCCATATGTCAAGTTTGAGTTGAATGTGTTGTACCTTTTGGGAGATAATGAACGGAAACTGAAATTTCATATTATTTTCAAAGTAAAAGGGGCATAACTCTGCCAAAAATCATCGAACCATGACCAAATTCGAACTTGACCTGTATTTTCTCATGACATATCCATATGTCAAATTTGAGTTGAATGTGTTCAACCGTTCTTAAGATAATGAACAGAAACTGAAGATGACGGAATGACAGAAGGACGGAAGGATGGAATGACGGAACAGGGTAACACTATATGCCCCGGCCATTACATGGCGGGGGCATAAAAATCAAATAGGTTTTAAATAAATACACAAAATATATCACTGACACAGTAGGTAAAACAAGCATTATTTGATTTTTTTATTTTTATGGGTTTTACGTGGCACCATTACAGTATCGGTTATACGGCATTGGTGGATGAAAGCCTCAGGTGCACCTTTGTGAATTTTTTCAGGCAAAAATAAAATCTGATTAGAACTATCAACATTCTAAGCTGGATTATAAGCTTTCTCACATAAAAGAATCCAAATACGCTGGTGTGGCTCGAACCTACAGCAAAGAAAGGTAAGGGGTTTGAAGTTAACGACCTTAACCACTATAATTTTGATTCAAACTGAATTGACTAAAATTTCATATCCACTCTGACATACAGACATTAAAATTTTCATTCTGCTTTCAAAACGACTCGTATTTTTTACCTAAAAAAACTTATGAACTCTCCAAGATAAATTAAAGTCTCACATGTAAAATTTTTTTAATTTATAATTAAGTGCATGTAAGTGCCGGGGCAATGCAATAAATTTAAGTCACAAGTAAGTCACAATAACTGTAAAGTATAATCACCTATATTCCACTTAACATGCAAAGCATACATTTATCATGCCGTAGACGTGTCATAAGCCAAAAGTCCTCATTTACCAACAGGGAGACGACCATTTTATGCAATTTTCAGTTAATGAGTTTAATTCAAGCTTTTCATACAATAAGCACTTTTGTCAAATTTTCATTATTATTACATTATTAATGTATCATTATACAAATGTTGTGTAACAAAAAGGTGATAAAGTTCATTTTGATAATTTTGCAAATAATTGGCCCCCAGCTTTGTAGACAATTTAGTAATAAAGGGTAGAAATATTAAATTGTACCATACAAGAGTGTTGAACACATAAAAAAATATTCTGAAGGGCTAATCTTAGTCATCTTGTATTAAAATTATAGTACCCACTTTTTTTGTTTCCTTTGATTCCCGTGGTCTGTAAGAATTACCTTTTACATTTTTATATGAAATTTCATCCTTCCAGTATTTACAGGTGTTGTGTCAGATTCCAAATGCCAAGCTGTGCTTGTTTATGCACTGTAAGCACTAAATTTGGTACCACTAAACTTTCGCAAAAGATGCTGAAGTAGCTTTCAACATATTTGTTTGTTTTTCTGGTTTAATACTTTTTTTGGTCATGTTACTCGGCAGTCCATCAACCTAATCGGCTTTCCTGGAAAACTAACCAGTAATTACCAATTAGTTCACAAGTGACTAAATACTAATCCCACATCATAATCTTAATCAGTGGTAATTTAAGATTCAATACCAGGATGGAGCTCAGTGGTCATGGAGAAACTACGCCTTCTTTCAGGATCAAACAAGTGACCCATAAATAACTGAATCAATGCTATATCTATATAGCAATTCTTGAATAATGTGTCCATTATATAGAATTGAATATTGCAATAAATTCATTTTTAATTTGCAGTACTCAGCTAGCTAGTTGAGGTAAAATAAAATATACTAAGGCAAAAACAACCAGTAATGTGTAACTGGCCATGTTGGGGCTTTTGATACGGGTTGCATTTATCAAATCATGCCATCCTTCCTTGTTGATCTTTGTTTTCATATTTTTGCCTAATGGAACAATGCTTTTTTTTGTCACCATTGAAATAGCCTTCACAGTAAACACTTAGAGAGAATATCAAAGGGTTCAACCTTCCATTATAATGAAATCACATACTCTTAGCTTTTTTGAACCATTTACGTCACTTAAACAATTTAGGCATGGTAATTTTTCATCACAAAAAAAAATTGAAGAGAATATACCTTTTCAAGTAGACTTAAATCTTTGTTTAACTGTCTCTGGCAGGGCATTACTTCTATCATAAAAGAAACATTATATCTTGATGACTGAAATTTTAAGTGGGTTACTATAATGCACTACACCAAGTGAACTACCGGTGTTATTGGAGAGTTAAATCTGACAAATCATCCAGAAAAAAAACATTGTCTTGCATACAATGCAGCAATAACAAAGGATTAAAGGAAGACAAACAATTGTCATTTTTTTCTAAAATAATACATGTTGTTATAATCACTAAGATAAGGTCTTAACCAAACAGCTGGTATAATTAATAAATAAACAATAATAGACAGGGATATTCCCCCTGCAGCATGCCCAAACTTGAGTTAAACCAATACCATAATGATAAAAAGAGTACCAAATGCCCTTTAGTTCAGTGGGGCATTATTAAATCAAAAGTCAATACAAAAATCAGCTGATATCAGCAAAAAAAGTACATAACAGAAATATCAATGTAAAGAGCTTTTATAAGCAAATTAACACAACTTTAATTAAAATCATATTCAATGGTATCGTTATTTGTTGAAATGATAAAGAACTTTAATTAAAGGTGTCAACTGCAAATGTGATGAAAATCTGTTTACATTATTCAATTAATTGCAATAAAATTAAAAATCAAAAAGTCTGGACAGAATCCAGGGCACTTGATGACAATCATTCCATGAAAGTTTTGCGAAAATTTCTGAGAAAAACTAATTGTAGAAAAAATTATTTATGCTCTATACAACCTGTCCAACTGCTGACATTCCCCTGACTCTTAAAACCTAAATAACAAATTATCGCAGAGGTTGGAACATTATGAAAGAATACAAATGTAGAGAAAAATTTTCACTTGACCAATTTCACTAAGTATGTCATTAACAACTTTATAATGTTGACTGTATTTTTTTTTCTCTCAAAAAGAATTGTTAATAATATATTGTTTTTCATCTGTATTCCCAATACAGATGTTTAATTGAATAGGCTTCAAAAGAAACAGTATATAAAGCATTGTGCTTCTTCAGAAATTTCTTCATTCATGAATAAAATATGTCACTGTCACCTACTTTTGCAGCATAATTGGTAGGGATATTGAATTATGAGTTAAATGATAACTATTTCTACAGTCAATGGAAATGTCATTGTTACCTTGATTCTAGGAATGATATATGATTTCACTTGACACCTTGATTCCAGGTGTGACTTTTCCTGTCATCTTAATTCTAGGAAATATTTCACTTGTTCTAGTTCTGATTTTACTTGACACCTTGTATTTGCCATCTTGAATCTAAGATGATCTCACTTAACACCTTAATTCTAAAATGATTTCCCTTATGCAACCTTGTTTCATGGAATGATTTCCTTAAAGCCACCTTGATTCATGGAATGATTGCCCTAATACCACCTTGATTCATGGAATGATTTCTGTAATGCCATCTTGATTAATACAATGATTTCCCTAATGCCACCATGATTAATCGAATGATTTCCCTAATGCCACATTGATTCATGGAATGATTTCCCTAATGCCACATTGTTTCATGGAATGATTTCCCTAGTCCATCTTGATTAATGGAATGATTTCCCAAATGTCACCTTGATTAAACAAATGATTTCCCTAATGCCATCTTGATTAATGAAATGATTTCCCTAATGCAACCATGATTAATTGAATGATTTCCTGTATGCCACCTTGATATATGGAGGGATTTCTCTAATGCCACCTTGATTAATGGAATGATTTCACTAATGCCACCTTGATTTATGGAACGATTTCCTGATTAACTGAATGATTTCCCGTATGCCACCTTGATATAAGCAGTGATTTTTCTAATGCCACCTTGATTAATAGAATTATTTCACTAATGCCACCTTGATTTATGGAATGATTTCCATTATGCCACCTTAATTCATTGAATGATTTCATAAATGTCACCTTGATTAATGGAATGATTTCATTAATGTCACCTTGATTAATGGAATGATTTCCATAATGCCACCTTGATTTATGGAATGATTTCCCTAATGTCACCTTGTTTTATGGCATGATTTCCCTAATGCCACCTTGATTCATGGAATGATTTCACTTATGCCACCTTGATTAATATAATTATTTCATTAATGTCAATTCATAGACCCATTATGTCATCTTGATTAATGGAATGATTTCCCTAATGTCACCTTGATTTATGGAATGATTTCACTAATGCAACGTTGACTCAAGGAATGATTTCATTCATGCCCTTTTGGTTCATGGAATGATAATGCCACCTTGATTTATGGAATGATTTCCCTAATGTCACCTTGATTAATGGAATGATTTCCATAATGCCACCTTGACTCATTGAATGATTTCATTCATGCCCTTTTGGTTCATGGAATGATAATGCCACCTTGATTTATGGAATGATTTCCCTAATGTCACCTTGATTAATGGAATGATTTCCATAATGCCACCTTGATTCATTGAATGATTTCATTAATATTACCTTGATTCATGGAATGATTTAGTTTATGCCACCTTGATTAATGAAATGATTTCATTAATGTCACCTTGATTCATTGAATGATTTCATTGAAGTCACCTTGATTAATGGAATGATTTCCCTAATGCCACCTTGATTTATTGATCCTAATGCCATTTTGATTAATGGAATGTTTTCATTTATATCACCTTGATTTATGGAATGATTTCACTAAAGCCTCCTTGATTTATGGAATTATTTCACTTATATCACCCTGATTCATGGAATTATTTCACGATTGTCACCTTGATTCATGGGATGATTTCACTTATTTACTAAAAATGTTGAATAGTTTGGTCCAGATTGAACGATGGACAAGTCCACTTAAGATATTTAGCATGAGAACATGGGTAAACAAAGCATACAAAAGCATCTATTTACTGTCATTCGTAAAAGGTATAAATAAACAGTGTAATGGCTGAGTTATGAGTTGTTGTGACATGAAACTCTATAAAAATATATAAATAAAATGAAATCAAATATACAACTTGTGCATTCTGCTAAGGTAAGCTGTCTTCCTCCTGTGATTGAATCTAGATTTAAAGTATCAAATTAAGGGCAAAAGTTTAATTAGGTAACCTGATCATATTTTAACAAATATGTGAACTAAAGGTCTGTTGAAATATGTATATTTGTACAGAATTACAGTCAATGTTGGGCAAAAGGTACTTGAATATAGAGCAGTCATTTGTTGAAACCACATGCTATTGTTGCTACTTTTACAAACAGAGTTCATTAAAAAATATATTATTAAATTTCTTTTTGTTCAGGGCAGGTCAGTAATAGGTTAAAAGACAACCAACTTTTTTAATTGGAATATTTTCTGTTTAATTTTGAAACTAGATACTGCTGTTTGCTGACAGACTATAAGCTGATAATTGTATAGTCACCTACAATAATTGTTGAACCAACAAAAATCTTAGAATTCATATACATTTTTAATGAATTAAGGAAATTTAATCTTGCAATATAATTATGATTTTGCTCTGACATTCTAAAAACAAGTATAAGATGTAACTTGAGGCAATTTTGTTGAACATTTTTAAGATTGAATGTCTGTTTTAATCTTTTATTATTAACGAAACATTTTTAAAAATCATCAGGTTATTCAAATCTATCTATTAAAACTCTGAGTATCTTATCATATAAACTATAAGTGAGCAACTTATGTTCGTGTCATAATTGACGAACTACATAAATAGATTCAATTCTTAGATGAATTGCATGCAAAGCTCTTTAAGCTATAAAAGTCTCAATTTTACACCATAATTATGACAAAACTAATGCTTTTAGAACTTTTATGTGGCACAGTGATCGAATCACCCTTTAGTTTTTAAGTTCATCAATCGGTCACCCAATAACTTAGCCCAATGACTGTAGAGCGGCACTGAAATAAGAGCTTTTACACTAGTAAATATTGCTTTATATGAGTCGCTTAGGACAGTAAAGTAGGCTCTCTGCCTCTTTTATCATGAAACAGAATCCCTCTCTTCTCTCTAGAGGGGGAATGGAGGAAACATTTCTAGGTTTTCTCTTGATTTTATTGTACCAGTTATTTGTTTATTGTGTTTTGTTTGGGTTACCATTAATTAAATAGTACTTTGCTGTTTGTTTTTGTTTTGTTTTTTTGCTGTTTTATTTCTCCTTTTCTGTTAGTTTTTAGTTCATTTGTGGTTTCTACTGGTTAGGTTTTAAGTGATTTATAACTGTTCATGTTTGTTTGTTTGTTTGTTTTGGGTTTTACGTCACATCGACACAGTATAGGTCATATCGCGACGTTCCAGCTTTACTGGTGGAGGAAGACCTCAGGTGCCCTTCCGTGCATTATTTCAGGCACAAACGGGCACCTGAGTAGAACCACCGACATTCCGTAAGCTAGCTGGATAGCTTCCTCACATGAAAGAATCCAAAGGCCCTGGAGGGATTCGAACCCACAGCGGTAAGGGGCAAGTAATTTGAAGTCAACGACCTTAACCACTCGGCCACGGACGCCCCTAACTGTTAATGTCATATGGTGAGATTCTAGCTTTATAGTGATGGAGGGAAAACTCATCAGGTAAGTAATGGTTTGAAGTGTATAAGCTTAGCAACATTATCCACTCTTCCATGAAGTCCTGAAGTAGTACTTATAATGTACTCAAATCGTACACTAAAGGGCTGAGAAAACAATGAATTAAAAAATGTCCCTAAATTATTTGGCAGTACTAAAAAGTAATAATGAAGTAAAATGAGGATCATAAAAGTTGCCTTGTATTGCAAGGCCTGTTATTCGAAAAATTGGTAATTTCTCCTCAATGTTCTGATATCAGCTAAAAGTTTTAACACATTTTTTGAGCAAGTGTGTGTGTGTGTCACATGACTTTTTCTGCCAAAATGTTATAATTTTCAGAAAGTTAAATCGAGTAGGTCTGACGAGAGACAAAATAAAACATGCATGATACACCTATTCTTGGTCACAGTACTGAATTTTTCTTTTTACTATTTTTGGTCAGTTGGTCACTCATACTTAATCATGGCACCCTTTGCATACTTTATCATGGCACCCTGTGCATATTCTATCATGGCACCCTGCCCATGATTTTACTTCAAGAAATCACATGCTCTGGCACACTTAATACACAATAGGTTATTCCCACTTTCATGAGGTTAAAAGACCTCCTATTTAAGTGCCCAATCTGACATACAGATAACAATGGGAAGTTCTCTATGAAAATGATAAGACTCACAAACTGGATATTACTCAATTCTTTGAACACTTTGAACACTATAATAGTACCACTTAATATATAACAAGTGTTTGGCATAGAAACTTATACATTATATACGCTTTAATAGTTAAGGAATTCTAAGCATTTTTTCCTCATCATTTCTTTGTGTGTGTGGGTGTTAGAGGAACATTACTGGAAAAAAAAATCTAATTACTACTTAAAATGCCTTCTGATGCCTTTTGACAGCTTCGTTTGATCAAAACTTCTAGTATTTGGAAGGGGATATTGACTAATCTTAAACCCTTCTTTGTAAAATGCATATGCCCAAGAACTACCAATCCATACATACTGGTAACATTATATAGTTATATGTGGTTTGAGGCCAAATAACCCACAACAATATGTGAAAAGTAAACGATAATGCTCAATAAAATCACTGTATGGAGTTTGGATGCGAGGAATTATATCACCAAATGACAAACAGTGATTTCATCAAGCAATAAAATCACTGATTTGTATATATTATTTCGATTCTAACAGGACAACAACAGATAATAAATATACCTGATATTAAGCTAAATTGCACCTGATTTGTTTCCGTACTTATTTTCAGCGCATGGCATTTTAAGTGGTTACGTCACATATCTAATGATTACATCACATGTCTAAATATAGAATGTCAACAGTGATTTTATAGCATAATAACACACACTTTTGGTCCTTCTATGTTCAATAGGGAAAAATGCGGGTCGTGTTAGAATAGCCAATTTACAATCAGGAACCATGCAATTCCAGACTTATATATACTATAAGCTGACATACAGTTACTTTTAAAAGTCATCGTTTAGTTCACAATTCAAAGCAGCAGGTCAAGTAAATTATACAAGTTGTGGCTGTAATAGGTAAGGTAAGAATGTCGCCCACATCAAATTGTCGTAACAATTTAACAATTTAATTTTATAACATGTCAGTTTCACATTCAATCTGTATCACATTAAGATCTGGACATGACACCGATTTTACTTCATGCCTTACAACTTACGTCAAAGCTGCGTCTGAAGGGACAACTTAAAATTCTTGTTGCTATGATGGCCAGTACAACAGATTAAGTGTAACTATGACGTAAAGGGGAAAAAGACATCATAAAATGGCCTGTTACAAGTGATATTTAACATCCACATCATCAAAAGTATTGGTGAAATTCACTAAAAGTACATCAATGTTGTACTTTTAATGTTGTAATCAGGTCATGGTATCCTTTCCTATATTTCTGATGATAATTCTCAATTTCATGACATTGTAATTGTGTAGCTAAATTTCTATCTAAATTAATTTAACAAGTGTTTTTTTTTATACCACTTTTATAATCTAACTGCAAACATTGTGTGAAACTTTTTTATAATCAAAGCTGTCTAAGCACATATTAAATAAGCAGTCAATTCTGAAAAAAAAAATATTGTACTTTTAAGACACTGTACTTTTAAAAACTGCACTACTTCTCTCATATTCATGGTATCAAACAGGTAAACAAATTACACTGGCCATATCACCTGATACGGACACATGTGGACAAAGAAGTTAACACACCTTTGTTGTCATTTTTTTCAACGGAAAAGAGAAAAAGTTATGAAATATATGTGCGTCTGATGATAAACAAATCAGGGTCATTATAAGTCATTATATTACCAGAATACAGGTTCAATATGTGACAAAAAGCCCTTACTCATCCTCAGTGTGATAACCTTAGTGCATCAAGTACTGAAATAGTATTCATAACCATAATAATCCATAAAGCAGTTGACATTGATATAATAGGAGTTTTACCTGTCATATTAACTACCTTAAGGTCTGGTTTTAGGCTTTACAAAACAAGTCAACATAATATTATTAACTCTTAGCCTACTGGCAGCAACCTGAGACCAAGATCAACTGGCACTTATTGATATTTTCCCTAGAAACGATGAAAGGTTTTAGTTTTTACAAATTTCCTTTAGTTCAAATTGTGTTGGAAGATATAAGCTTATTGACACACTCTTTATCTGTTCCTGGAACCAACCAGTACTAAGCAATAAGTGTTAGGTTTCTTGCTCATGGACAAAACAATTTGCCCCTGATAATGTTTGAACACATGACGCCAGCAATCCTAAGATTACTGAGTCCAACATGTCAACAACTTTGTCTTGTCGCCACTCAAAGGTTTTGCCCAGACTGAAAGATGGACAAATGCATTAAAATATTTAGCATGGTAATCAATACATGACACTAACCACGATTTACAATATGTAATTTTAAAATAAGACTAATAATTCTCATAATGACCACATCTAAAATCTAATTTATGTATTTCACTTTAATAGAAACACTGAGAGGAAACTGATCCACAAACAATGGGAAATCTTTTTGTTTTACAAATATCTTGCACATTAAGGTAATTACCATACGTATAAAGAAACAGAAATTGTTCCACATTGCACAACAGGGAATAATTTCACATACTGGTATGGTAGGACTCTTTCAATGATGCTATTTCCTGCCCAATAAAACAGGAATTTAAACATATCTCTCCATATCTCTCAAAAAAAAGAAAACAGAAGGAAGATATGTCATTGGACAACCATCTTTAGAGTTTAGAGTATTAGAAAAAAGAAAAATATTACAGAAAAAGAAGAGTGACTTTGCTGAACTGAAAAGCATGAAGTCAAACAAACTTTTTCATGGTTCAATAGTGCTCCAGGGTTGCAGGTTTGTTTCCCTGCTCCGGGCATTTAATTTAAAGGGCCCTTGGGGAGACCAAAAAACCCATGGTTCCATTTTAAGTCTTTTACCGGATGTAAAAGAGCAAGGACTGTTTAAATGGATCGGGGAACTTCTTTTATAAAAATGTCCCAAACCAAACCCAAAAAACACTTTCCAAGGTGTCCACAAGATAGTTTGCCAAGAGAAATTGTTGCCAGTTAAACCATAAAAAACCAAAATGTAGAAATAAACTCAAAAGAATAAATCCTATCTCTTAACAAGAGGGCCATGATGGCCCTAGATCGCTCACCTGAATTATCAAACTCATCCAAACAATTACCTAGACAAGCATTCTGACCAAGTCTCATGACAGGTGAGTCAAAAATGTGACCACTACAGTGTTAACAAGGATTATCCATATTTGAGCAGTGCGACCTAGTTTTTTACCCAGGTGACACATATTCAAACTTGACCTAGAAATCATCAAAACAAACTTTCAGACCAATTTCCAGGATACTTGGATCAAAAACAGTAGCAACTAGAGTGTTAACAAGATTTTTCTATTTTTAGCTCCGGTGACCTAGTTTCACATGCGATTTCGAACTAATCCAAGCAATTACCTAGACAAGCATCCTGACCAAGTTTGATGATAATCGAGTCGAAAATGTGACCACTAGAATGTTAACAAGGTTTTTCCATATTTGGGCGGTGTGACCTAGTTTTTCATCCAAGATGACCCATGTTTGATCTTGACTTAGAAATCATCAAAAAAACTTTCAGACCATTTAACAGAATATTTGGATCACAACAGTAGCCACTAGAGTGTTAACAAGATTTTTCTATTTTTAGCTCATGTGACCTAGTTTTTCATCCGAGATGTCCCATGTTCGATTTATTCCAAGCAATGACCTATTCAAGTTTCCTGACAAGTTTGATGACAATTGAGTCAAAATTGTGACCACTAGAGTGTTAACAAGGTTTTTCTATTTTTAGCTCCTGTGACCTAGTTTTTCATCCGAGATGACCCATGTTCGAACTCATCCGAGCTATCACCTAGACAAGCATCTTGATCAAGTTTGATGATGATTGATGCAAAAATGTGACCGCTAAAGTGTTAACAAGGTTTTTCTATTTATAGCTCCGGTGACCTAGTTTTTCATCCGAGATGACCCATATTCGAACTCATCTGAGCTATTATCTAAACAAGCATCCTGACAAAGTTTGATGATGATTGGGTCAAAAATGTGACCACTAGAGTGTTCACAAGGTTTTTTCTATTTTTTAGCTCCTGTGACCTAGTTTTTCATCAGAGATGACCCATGTTCGAACTCATCCAAGCAATTGACTAGACAAGCATTCTGACCAAGTTTGATGATGATTGGTTCAAAAATGTGACCACTAGAGTGTTCACAAGGTTTTTCTATTTATAGCTCCTGTGACCTACTTTTTCATCCGAGATGACCCATGTTCGAACTCATCCGAGCTATCACCTAGACAAACATCCTGACCAAGTTTGATGATGATTGGGTCAAAAATGTGACCTCTAGAGTGTTCACAAGGTTTTTTCTATTTTTTAGCTCTTGTGACCTAGTTTTTTCATCCGAGATGACCCATGTTTCGAACTCATCCGAGCTTTCAACTAGATAAGCATCCTGACCAAGTTTGATGATGATTGAGGCAAAAATGCGACCGCTAGAGTGTTCACAAGAAATTGTGGACGGCCGGACGGACGACGGACGACGGACGACGGACGACGGACGACGGACATTCACCGATCCTAAAAGCTCACCCTGAGCAAGCTCAGGTGAGCTAAAAAGCAATGATTAATTTCAAATTTAAAATTTCTTGTCAGGTTGCATTCTTGAGTGCTTGATTTAAAGACTTCTACATCTCTATTCATATATGAGAATAGAGGAAATAAAAATACCACTTAGCCTACATAAGATATATAAAATAGGGTATTAAGAATTTATTAGGGCACTGCCCAAGTTTACTACACAAAGTAAATTGTCTTTGTAATAATGAATTGTGTCATGCGGTCATAAATCATATGAATTATGAGAATTTCCTTGTGTCACTTTATTGCATATGAATATTATATATCATTACCAAGTCATTAAGAATACTGCTGAGTTAACCTGTACTAAGCTGAATGCACATGATCGTCAAGTCACGATTTCAACTTGGAACAGTCCATTTGTACTTAAAAGGGCAACAAGGGACTGTATTAAAAATAAACCTGATTTACATAAGGACAGAACAAAAATGTTCTAAGTTAACAAAGGAGCATAATTATGAGACAACTGAAAATCATTGCCACAAAGACATTTCAGAAGTTTCAGTGGTTGTGGAACTAAACTTGCATACAAAATCTATACTAGGAATTTAGTCCTGAATTTAGTTTAAATTCGTGATAGTATTATTGCTGTTATAATTCCGCATTAGAATTGTCTTTATTTTGAAAAGAATCTTGTTAAGAACTGGAAGAGCTTTAATTGAAAGAATCATTGTAAAAAAGACATTGTTAAACTCCAATGAACCAGTATAGAATAACTTTGCAGGAACTGAAAATGGTAAGATTTTGCCACAGAGCCAGGGCAGACAGGCCTTGACTTGGTTGATTGATGTTACATTTTTATCTTGATACCTTCAAAACTGAACAAGAACATTAAAGAAACTCAGCAGGTAGGTGGTGGTGGTTGTTTCCACTCCAGATCACAGCTGTAAGCTATATTGAATTGACCAGAGCGCATTGTTCAGGGGCAGGCTGTCAAGCAGTTTACCAGTACTAAATGCCTTCACTTTTGCAAGAGCAGAGGTACAGTGTCAATGAACATGGAAAGGATTTCATAATCAATCACAATGAAAGTGATTTGCACTTGCCGAGAATCGAACACAGAATCGAACACGGGTCGCCTTATTCACAGTCCAACACTCTACATAGTGTATTGAGCTAACATGACTTAATACTACTCAGCAGGTTACAGAGATAATAAATTCCCCTTGTCTGCACGTAATTAGGAGTAGAATTTAAGAAAATTTGATGCATAACGAATAGAAAAATGTTGTCTGCACATTGGATTTAGAAGCTACTCGTCCTGCAGGACAAGTGACTTTGAAAATATTTTTCGATGCCTGGGTTATTGGTTCAGGAACCTATTAATTAATCCGTTTGCACCTGTGATATATGTGAGTATAAAAGAACAAAAAAAATCTTTGATAAAAAAATTCTGAAAAAAAAAAGACTTTATAAGGGTAAGAAATACATATAATTGCACTAGTTTTGAAATTGTTTTAGTAAATGTAGATCTTTCAAGTTATATGACTTTTTCAACTTTAAAATTCTAAAAGTTTTTGCAAATTTAATACCTCACACCATGCCCATGCTTATAATATCGCAAACCAGGTAAACATGAAATAAAGCGAACTTTCAAGTGCCACTGGAGACTGTACCTTTTTTTTCAGTGAACCTCAAAAAAAATAAATACTATTGGAAAGTTATCGTAAACAAGTGAAAACCAGGTCTTTGAGTAAACTATTTGGAGCTTAAGAAGATCTTTCAAAACACTCTATTTTCTGTCAATTAGCAAATCTAAATGATCGAAACTAATTATACAAAATTGAGAAGTCTCCTTACATCAATTACTTCATGGCTTCAAGACGAACAAAACACCAGTATATATTAGTGGTGTACTACCTGAACTCACTGACAGGAGGGTAAAACTTGAGGGGTATCTCGGTGCATTTCATGCAAACGATATTTGTGCTATTTTTAGAAGATGAAGCTTAGGTAGCACACCACAGTAATGTAAGCCCCAGCTTCGAATGGCCAGGGAGGGAGGATTTCTTGGATATAGTGAATATTCTGGATTTAAATGACTGGTTGTCTTTAAAATGCATTTTCAGCATGAAATTTGTTTTTGTGACATCTAATATGATTACTGGCAAATTCAAAAACATGGCCAGAAATCACATGCTGTTGATTATATATGTCAAGGCCGCCATTTTTTGTAAACATTGCTTTTAAACAGCATGCACGGTAAAAAGAAGTCATTTGACAGGGGGGGTAACAAACTTTTAGCAGTTAGCGAAAAATCTACAAGGTTTGAGGACTTGTTTCTTTGTGATATTTTGCATGTATGAGGGAGTTGCTAAAGCAGAGACGGTGTTCCTTTAGCCTGTATATTTGCAGATATTTTTGCCAGAGGGACGAAATGTGTTGTTTTGGTCTCGGGCCACTATAGATTTTGGGCTTCAACGGAATGAATTGCAACTTTTTTGAATGCCTGCCTATTGCAGGTGGGATAATTTCTTTGTAGATTTGCAATCTTATGTCATATATGTTCTCAACAAAATGTGTTTTCTTTTTCCAGGTTGTGTAGTTTGGTATCAGAATTATTAGACGTATTGCTTGTAGGACATTGACGGCAGGAACTTGAAATTAACTGTGGAGTGCTACCTTAATGGCATCTATGATATCTCCTACAGTATCATCAGATAATATGAAGCTGATAACTTGGCGTCCAACTTTGGAAAATTGATGCTTTAAAATGTCTACTCGCTTTATTTGTATATTAGAGTTCGCTGCATTTTGGGAATGATATTTTATTTTGGGAATAAAAAAGGGTGGTCATTTTACAAATGCCCTTAATTTATTTGGACCCAAATTTTCAATTTCAAACAAATACATATAACTATATTTTTGTTTGATAAGAACAATGTTGTTTTGGTGTGGTAGAATATATGAAGGCTTGCAAATTCACCAGTTAATCACAAGTAAAAATGGTGTTTTCATTGCAAATCCCTTCGTCATTCCTTTGGCAATGTGCAGGAGGGGGGGGGGGGGGGTTAGGGGCTGGCGCGATATGAAAAGATAAGTGCTCTCTGTCCTTGCAAAGTAAGGCTTGCACTTTGTAGGTCAATGTGGTGGTTTTTGTATTAGCCCCAAAAAATGGTGAAGTCATATCCAACAAAGGATTTGACTGGCTCTTACAGAGCAGAATCTTTAATTGATGGGAGTTTGAAAATACATAAGCCTCAGCAATTTCTCTGTAGTGCATGGGCTGGTGTGATCATCGACTAGTACATTAAACTCTTTTTTTTCGATGGACTATAAAATTCCTGCTGGTACATGGTATGTGAAAACATGGCTGTGACTTTGCATAGTGTTCAGACCAATAACAAAAGACTCACAAAAATTAAACAGCCAACCTAGACTCCTAATTTACACTGAGGTAGCACTCATACATGTTTTTTCACCGTAAAATTCTATTTTAACTTAAAACAATAGAATATTTTTCTTCATTGAATTTAATAGCCATATCGTTTCAAACAAATGTTCACAAAAATCCTTTCGAATTATAAAATGCTGCCATGTCAACCTTTTTCATGCATTCTTATAGATTCTAAAATATCATGTCTGAAAATAGGCTACATATTTTCTATAAATATAAACCACTGAACCCATATATTCTGTGACACTCCTGTTTCTATAACAGTTGTTTTGATAAGTCTTGACAAATAAATAATTGGAAAAAAAATTTAAGAAACATATAAAAATTCAAAAGCTGACTTATCATTAAGTGTTTTATTTCCTTATCACTTCAAACTTCAACAGAAATATTACCTGATTTTTTTCAACCATGACATCATTTTTAGCATATGTTTCGTCTCATGTGTGTTTTTATCATACAGCAGCAGCATGGTCCACTTTGCCAGAAAGTCCATAAAGGGACCTTACTTTGCAAAATTTAAATTTAGGATTATCTCCCCTTTTGATATGTAGATATTCAACAAGAACTATCAAGTTTGATATGAAAATGTAAAAGCTTTGACAGTTTTTGAAAAATGGACAATCACAGAAAAATTTACCAACACAGATGCCAACAAGTTCCACTTATTTTCTTAGTAAAATGAGCTAAAACACTGGTTGGTTCATACGAAGAAACTGTCAAATGATCTCAAGCAGAGGCAAGTTATTGAAATAAGCTGTTGAAACACTATTTGCCCATTTTTGGGGGGGTTATTTTGAAGTTGCAATAAGCATAATAAAGATAGTAAAAGTCATATGGTGACTATCCAGCTTCACAGGTGGGAGAAGAGCTCAGGTTCTCCTCTATGCACAAGTGAACACCTGAGTAGAACCACTAACATTCTAAAAGCTAAATCAATAGCTACCTCACATAAGGCCACAGAAAAATAATTTTTAGACTCTCATCCTCGCCCGCCCGTATCAAAATCTTTCCGCTCCAAAATAATTTATTTTCATAAAAAAAATTGTTCATCTCGCAGACGTCTGTGGACGAAAATTCGTCCGAAAATCGTGGTCGAATATTCGCGGGACGAACGCATAAAAATCAGACTGAGGTCTACAGCCTCTGGTGATCAAGATTTTAAATACGTTCGTTTTCGATCAGTAAAATTGTCAAATTGTTCGTCATAGCTACAAAAATGTAAAAGATTATTGTAAGTAACAAATCTTACAACATTTAGTATTATTCTCATTAAAATATAGATTTAAACACTTTTGTTTATTCATACATTTCTGTTTTTTCAGGTCTTAAAAGTGATGGATAAAATAAATTATAATTATAAATTCCACCCACCCGCCCCAATTATTTCTTGAAACCTGGATGAGAGTCTAAAGATTAATTTTCTATGGCCTAATAGAATCCCAAATCCCTTGCTTGCTTCAAACTTATAATGCCGAGGGGCAAATGGTTTAAAGTCAAAGACCTTAACCACTTAGCAACAGATGCTCCTCTATTCTGAGCTTAACCCTAAAACTTTTTTTTGTGAAATTTCATAAATAAATCACTTAGAAACTATCCAGTCAAATCCTATTACTCCAATGTACTAAGCTTCAAAATTACTGCAAATAATACCAAAAGAAGGATGAATTTGTACAATAATTAAAGATAAGTTTTAACTTTTGTCAAGCCAAGCCTTACATTAGGATACATCTGTATATAATATACAAATAAAAGATACTACCATCAGGTGAGCCATTGATAGGTTTAGGTGTCCTTGAAGGTATTGATGTGGTCCTTGCTGGTGTTGTTATTCCTTGTGTTGACCTCGAAGGAGTGACTTGTGACAAAGGGGCACCATCAAATACAGCATAATCATCTGAAAAATAAACAATATTGTGTTGCAATACTCCTATAATATAAAATACCATAACACCCACCCAAACCCTAGTTAGACCAGTAGATCAGAATTTCTGATATATACATACTGAAATAGAATGAAAGCAATAATGCACCTGTCAGACCAGGGTTTCTGATAATATATGTATACAGTATGTTTTTAAAACAAAAATCTATTAGACTTGGATTTCTGATCTATACAGCTGAAAAAGGACACAATTGCAAGGGCATAATGGCAAGGTAACAAATGAGATGCAACAATGATAATTCCACAATGATGAAGGCAACAAACAATAGACATAATGGCAATATCATTATGATTAAAGGCCACAATCTTAAGTCACAATGGCAATGTCACAATGGTTAACGGCCAAAAATACCGCCTCCGCGGTCGAGTGGTTAGAGTCGATGACTTCTAATCCAGTTACCTCTCTGGCGTGGGTTCTATCCCCGGGAGATGCTTTGGTAGTTTAGCGCGGAGGAAGGTAGTCAAGTACTGGTGTAACTCTCCAGGAACGATGGTTAGGAAACTACCCGCCTATATGACTGAAATACTGTTGGAAAAAGGCGTAAAATGACACAAACAAACAAAAAATAACGGCCAAAATGGTAAAGTCACTATGGTAATGTCACATTGGTTGAAGGCCATAATGGTAAAGTCACAATGGTAATGTCACTATGGTATTGTCGCAATGGTTAAAGGCCAAAATGGTAAAGTCACAATGGTAAAGTCACAATGGTAAAGTCACAATGGTAATGTCACTATGATTAAAGTCACTATGGTAATGTCACAATGGTTAAAGGCCAAAATGGTAAAGTCACAATGGTAATGTGACAATGATTAAGGTCACTATGGTAATGTCACAATTGTTAAAGGCCACAATGGTAAAGTCACAATGGTAATGTCACAATGATTAAAGGCCACAATGGTAAAGTCACAATGGTAATGTCAAAATGGTTAAAGGCCACAATGGTAATGTCACTATGGTATTGTCGCAATGGTTAAAGGCCAAAATGGTAAAGTCACAATGGTAATGTGACAATGATTAAGGTCACAATGGTAATGTCACAATGGTTAAAGGCCACAATGGTAAAGTCACAATGGTAATGTCACAATGGTTAAAGGCCACAATGGTAAAGTCACAATGGTAATGTCACTATGATTTAAAGTCACTATGGTAATGTCACAATGGTTAAAGGCCAAAATGGTAAAGTCACAATGGTAATGTCACTATGGTATTGTCGCAATGGTTAAAGGCCAAAATGGTAAAGTCACAATGGTAATGTGACAATGATTAAGGTCACTATGGTAATGTCACAATGGTTAAAGGCCACAATGGTAAAGTCACAATGGTAATGTCACAATGATTAAAGGCCACAATGGTAAAGTCACAATGGTAATGTCACAATGGTTAAAGGCCAAAATGGTAAAGTCACAATGGTAATGTGACAATGATTAAGGTCACTATGGTTATGTCACAATGGTTTAAAGGCCACAATGGTAAAGTCACAATGGTAATGTCACAATGATTAAAGGCCACAATGGTAAAGTCACAATGGTAATGTCAAAATGGTTAAAGGCCACAATGGTAATGTCACTATGGTATTGTCGCAATGGTTAAAGGCCAAAATGGTAAAGTCACAATGGTAATGTGACAATGATTAAGGTCACAATGGTAATGTCACAATGGTTAAAGGCCACAATGGTAAAGTCACAATGGTAATGTCACAATGGTTAAAGGCCACAATGGTAAAGTCACAATGGTAATGTCACTATGATTAAAGTCATTATGGTAATGTCACAATGGTTAAAGGCCAAAATGGTAAAGTCACAATGGTAATGTCACAATGGTATTGTCGCAATGGTTAAAGGCCAAAATGGTAAAGTCACAATGGTAATGTGACAATGATTAAGGTCACTATGGTAATGTCACAATGGTTAAAGGCCACAATGGTAAAGTCACAATGGTAATGTCACAATGATTAAAGGCCACAATGGTAAAGTCACAATGGTAATGTCACAATGGTTAAAGGCCACAATGGTAAAGTCACAATGATTTAGGTCATTGTGGTAATGTCACAATGGTTAAAGGCCACAATGGTAAAGTCACAATGGTAATGTCACGATGATTAAAGGCCACAATGGTAAAGTCACAATGGTAATGTCACAATGATTAAAGGCCACAATGGTAAAGTCACAATGGTAATGTCAAAATGGTTAAAGGCCACAATGGTAAAGTCACAATGATTAAGGTCACTATGATAATGTCACAATGGTTAAAGGCCACAATGGTAAAGTCACAATGGTAATGTCACGATGATTAAAGGCCAAAATGGTTAAGGTCATGATAGGAAGGCCAAACAGGTAACTAAGGTCACAGTGGTTACAGGCGACAATCACAAGGTCAAAATGGCAATCTCACAAAACTGCTGATTAAATGGACTATGGTTACAAATTTTTTTTAATGACAGATGCCTTCTGACAGGGATATAATTTATGCCAAAACTTTCTGTTCATTTACTTTTATATCTTCCTGTTTTAAACGAGGGGAAATTAAAAGTAACAGTCACTTGAGTATGAACGCACTATAAAGCTTTTATTAATTTGTTACTATTTTGGTGTGGGTTTTACCCTTTATTGTGACATGCATTATTTGTGTTTCATTATGTAACATATTATTACTTATTAAAGAGATGTCAATAATCAGAAACAGGACTGAACAAAAGTGCAGGTCACATTATCAGGTCACGAGTCAGAGAGACATATGGTGTGTTACTAATTTTCTACCTTTACTATTGTCAGAACATCACCTGACAGTGCCATGTACTGTACCACACTAAACAAACTACATCATTCAAGGTGCAAAAACACAAATATATGGATATATATTTTGACCTAGTTGGCAAAACTTTGCATAAAGGCTGTACAAACTTGTTGCCTTTGTAAAAATATTAACAAACTTAGCAAACCAGGAAACTGGAAGACCTGAGACGTATATACGAAACGAATTCTAAATGAACAAAATATGATGCACACCTTGCATATCTGTGATACAAATTTATACTAACTGGTAATTTGTACACACAACACAAATCTTAAATGCTCGTAATGCAAAATTAATACATTGTCTTGTGCACCCAATATTACATCCCCAACTCTTTCCCCCCCAAAAACACCCTGTAGTTACTGCTTTGGGACAACCTTTTTTTTTAAATTAACGACCCCTGAAATTAAGGAAATTTAAGTTAAGGAAAAGGGGAGTAACTTAAGTTAGCTTATTTTTCTTCATTTAAATATTGTTTGTTTGTTTGTTTGTTTGTTTCATTTTACGCCTTTTCCCCAACAGTATTTCAGTCATATAGGCGGGTAGTTTCCTAACCATCGTTCCTGGAGAGTTACACCAGTACTAGACAACCTTCCTATATTGACATGACTGTTTCATATTCACACCAAAAATACCTCACAACAAGTATAGCAAAGTTGTATACATGAGATATTTTAAATGTTTTGCCTCACATTTGCAAACATTTTTCCTTTTTATTGCTTGGGGTTTTTAACCGTTTTTTAATATTATCATAATGCACTTAACAATAAAACGACACACACATACTGAACACACACACACACACATATAACTAGATATATAAATATATTTAAACATATATTAATACATGATGGTTGAATCATATCAGCTATATTGATCTACCGAGTGGCTGCCTGCTGACACAGTCTCTGTCCTACTGACACATAAATTCCCCGCACTTTGATGTGGTTTCCTTCCGCAAGTCAATAGTGATTACTAGAGCAGCAGGTCGGAACAGGAACAATATTCCCTGTACATAAGTACTTTAACTATGCCTTCTGGATAAAATGTTCCCTATTATTAAGATTATCATCACTTTTCAAGTATACGAGTACTAAATAATACACCTCATGGCTATTATGTTTTATTGTTATTAAACATTATAGAAAAAAATTACTTCAGCAGATGTATAATATCCCATATGTGACAATAATTTACCATAAATTATAGCTTTCAGTGATATACAGAATTTTCTCATTTCAGTGTGAGGACATGGCAGCAATTTATCACCGAGACGATAAATCATTTTTCATAATTTTTCTGTTAATAACCGTCTGCATTTTATGACAATAAAGTAAATCTTTGATAGGACCAGCTGTATATTGCTATATGCACTCTCTTATAATTTAAGACTTTGTACAATTGACTGCTAAAATCTCTTAAATTTACAATTCATAAAATATTAAAATCATAAGACTATTTCTAGAATTTGTAGAGGTGGAGTGCGGAGGGGTTAACAGCATTATGTAACGGGCATGAAGACTGGAAAACATTAAAACACTTTTCTAAGTGCATTATGACAGAGAGGGGATAATTATGCAGTGGTCTTCTTCCTGAATATAACATATTCATTATCAAAGCATACTGTATTAATTAAAATACATGAGCGACGGTAAAAAATTGCAATAATGCATCTTATGCAATTTTCTTCATTTACGGACCTCACACAGTTAAAGTAAGTAAGATTTATAGTCTGCCATTAAAATTCACGATGATGTGCCTAATGGCGACATTTTCATCAGTTACCGTTCAATGTTATCCGGTTTTTTACCTTCGGTTTGTGCGAGGAATTCAAACGAGATACACACTAATTTGTCAATTCAACAGTTCAGGCCGAGACATAATTTAGTGTTTAAGGCAGCACAAGGTGACATTGTGTAGACTGTCTTGCCAAATCTTCAGAACAATGTCTCCTGTACTGTCATTAAAATTAATTTAATAATCGGTCAAAATCATGCAGATCTTTCTTCTTTTTTTTTCCCATTCAGTATTGAGCACCATTTCAATAAGCTATGCAATAAAATCAAGATGTTTATTGCCCTGCAATATCTATTCATTCAAACTCTGAATGAATTTTTGACTGCCATGCAGTATCAGCAAGCAGTGTTATAGGACATTTTCCTCATACAAGTTAGGGTGACGCATAATAACATTTAGTTCTCTGAAACCCTCTGCAAGTTTTATTTACGATATGTTTTTTGTTGTTTTTTTTTCCTGTTTTTATTTGAGGCAACATAACTGCTGAGAAACAGCTTTAAATAAATAAAGATCATCAGTAAAGTTAGATTTGTCTCCCTTTTTTTCTCTCTAAACTTCAACTTTCCTGTACTAACTGACTAATTAATATAAATATTCTACTGAAATGAGAAGAAAGAATAAAATTTATTTTAAAGGGTCAATATAACTTTAAGCACTTTATATACATGTATATAAAATATTTTAATGGCCATAACTTTGTTTGAATAAAAATTCAAGGTGTGTAACTCTGTACAAAAGTCAAATTTTGCATTTTGAAGTACACTGTATTGTTTAATCATAAGCACTGGTTTTCATAGACTCTCACTTGACACTATAATAATGACTGCAATTTTAGTATTTTCATACTAAAAATGGCAAGGTTTAAATTTCAAAAAGGCAAATCTAATGCAGTAAAGCTATTTGCATGGTGTCTAATAAGTAAAACTGCACTCATTAACTTAAAAAATCAACATTTGCTGAGTTCAGGATAACATAATCTATTACAGTTTCAAACCTCATGTAAATATGTCAAATGGCATAAGAGTCTTTTTGAAGAAGCCATGGAAATATATCACCCTTGTTAGCAATTTTATAACCTTTTAAAACAGCATAAATTCTATCAATCACAGTGTCTGGTCAGGGCCAAAAAACCCTTCTTTGTAGAGGCCGAATATAGGCTACTTCCCCAACCAAACTAGCCTCTTTTTTTCCCCAGTTTGGTCCTCAAAATTCCCCAGTCTTTTGAAATTTCCCATAGAATTTAGAACAAAATTAAATGATGGTGTTGAATTAAGGATTTTGACTGCCTTATTTGTATTTCCCAGTGCTTTTTGCTTTTCTATTTTAAAGAACTTGTTAAAAGTTTGTGTTAAATTTGAGACCCCTTTTCCCAAAGTATGCCAAAATCACGCATATTTTCCCCAAGAAAAAGGCTGAGGCCCCTTCCCCAAAAATGGTGTTTTGGCCCTGCTGGTAAAACAGCCAGCTAAGATTTGGCTTTTAATATATTAAGTCATTTTTGTAATTTATATGCTATCTTAATCTTTGCTCTGGAAACAGTCCATGACAGTTCTGAACTGAAATATAAGAAGTGACTTATCCAACATAGTACAGGCACTGAACAATCTGTAAAATGAGAAAAACTGATACTTGTTGACAAGGGGCTAAGGAACCCAGTAATTGGTAAGCTAAAGTACTCTGTGACTGGTATCAGATGCTAAGAGGATAAGGTACTTTGTGTCATCTGTGATTGGTTCAATTCCAAGAGGACAAGCTTCTCTTTGCCTAATCTGATGCCAAGAGGCCAAGATACTCTTTGACTGATTTAATGCAAAGAGCTAAGGTACTTTTTTTGCCTGGTCTGGTGCCAAGAGGATAAGGAAAGCCATGCTTTTAAGGGCTCAAATCTTGATGTTGACATTCAGAATTTAATATATCATAAATTATTACTTGAAATACAAGTTATGCAACTGAATGTTACAATCATAGTACACCGATGATAAGAAAGAAATGGGTTACAATGCACTTTGATAATGCTGCAGCTAAAATGTTTGCAATTTTTTTCTCCAGCAAGACTACATGCAATCTTACCATAATGCATTGTGCTTTTTTGCGCAAGATAATTTATCAAAGTAGAGAATGCACACTATTTGTGCATAGTAATGAAATTTAGCAGCTGCGTTCAGATATTTTGGATATTTTCCCACGTTCGTACCCTTATTACACAATATCATTTATATCTGTCAGAAACTACTGTCAAAAACATTATTATTTGTGTCGATTTATTTCTGCATAATTTTCATATCTACGTCAGCTCATAAATTCAATTCCTGAAAATACTGGCTTTAATTAAGATGAAAGCTTCAAATCTTTTACAGTATCTTTTGGAAGATTGTTTTATTTTTGTTTGTTTTTTTTACTACTGAAGATGAGAAAATTCCATGCTTTCAATAACATCAAGCTAAATTACATTTGAGATGTTTTCAAGAATAACACCCATTATAGCCTTTTATTACCATATTGTTTTTTTATTGTTTTTGTTTTTTTTCTCAAAAAAATCTTATTCAAACTTCCATTGTAATTTCAGAGGTGATATTTTCAAAGCAGAAATTTTACAATACACTAACACAGTACTAGTAACAGGCCAGGTTGCCTAGTATTTTGTGGGTCTCTAAGTAATGCAGAAGTAATTGGATATAAAACAATTTGTTTTTGTATAGTGCCACTGCCACCAATGCTTTCCAGCGTTTTAATTGTAGTAGATTGGCTATAAGACTAATTGCAACACTGATATTCAATCCAATGTTTATTTAACTTAAACAATTTAAAAAAAAAATGAGTTGCCTCAACTGGGATTTGAACTCCAGACCTCTCGCTTCCTAAGCGAGCACGCAAACCCCTCGGCCGACGGAGTATTGATATCTTAACGGTCTGAAGAAAACCATATTATTCTAAATTAGGGTTTGTAACAACGCTAGCTGTTGTTTAACACTTGTGTAAATAATCATGCAGCTTACTATAAGCATGTATATCTATAAAGAATAGAACAATATTAGAAATCTTCGACCATTCGGGAATTATTTTGCTTGAAAATTAATGCGCCTGTCATGTGACCATATTTACGCAGTGATCTCCCCTGAATTTTTCGGCCTTAGTGTTACATATAAAGGGAAGTAACCGCTTCAAAAAAGCGGACTACTTTCGGCATTTGCAATTAACAGCATTACAGTCTGAAATTTCGCTACCATTATTTGTTTGGTCTGACGACCCAAACAAATAAAAAGAAAACATACTTCAGTGCATGCCATTTTTGACCCTAGGGAACTTTCGTAGAGGTCCACTTAGGCTAATATGCCAGATAACTAGAAAATCAAACTTGAGAAAAAATGTACTAAGATTTTAAGAAAAATTAAAGATTATGCTAAATTTCCCCTCAGTTACTTTAATGCAGTAAGGCCTATTTTGCATGTTTTTGGTGATTTTTTCGTGAATTGTAAGTGCTGTTTGCAATGTTTAAATTACTTTCTTTGTTCACTTCAGATATTTTACTTTTAAATACAATTTCAAAATTTTCTTGAAAATCTGGAGGCATGCTGCTTCATACAATCTCTCATTAAATCATAAATAAATAAAATCCAATGACCTTAGATAGTAACATAAAACTGAGCAAAGATTATGAAATGACAAAAAAATTAGTATGACCTATTTCTGCTGAAATGATTAAAAGTACTGTAAATTGAGAAATAATTGTTAACATACTACATGTAACTTAAGGCAAGGTAATTTTATTACATCTTAACACTTAAAATACAGACAGTATTCTCAGAAGCATTTAATTATTGTATGACATAGTTTACAAGAACTCTTACCATTAATTGTCTCACATACAAATTGCACCTTCTAAGAATTAATTATGAAACAATCAACCCTATAACAGTCCTTTTCATGACATTCTTGATCTTGAGCACATTATGAACTGTTGTTTATAAATATGTGACAGAAGCCTTACTCTGAAGCTGTTCAGACCCTTGCATGAGAGGCAGCCTTGCAGGATTGCCGATTGCGTAGGTTCAAACCCTGTCAGGGACAAGACGTCGTTTCCTTGAGCAAGAAACTTTACATTCACTGCTTAGTACAGGTTTGTTCCAGGAATGGATTTAAGTGTTCCAACACAATCAAACTAAAATATATTTGTATAAACTAACAGACTTTCGTAAATGATTGCCTAGATGTGCTGACAGGCCTGGCACTATTAAGTCCCTACAACTCCAAAAGTTCGCAGTACTACAGCATTTCTTTAGAGTTGACCACAGGTGAACGTCGCGTTGCCATGACTTACACTATACCCCCATTCCTCCTCTACAACAAGTATAGACAAAAATAAATTTTATGAAAAAAAATAAAATATTTAGTCATAAAAAAATTTTTTCCATAAAATTTATTTTGACATGTAACTTGCCGCATATGAGTCAGACTCAAAAGTCAATGACAAAATACAATGACAACTATCGTCTAAATAATAGAAATTCTCGCATATTCCTCTGACATGAATATATGTATATGTCTATAGAGATGCCGTTTTGTTAGTTAATCTGCATAAGATTAGCAAAATGTCCTTGGAATGATGAATATTAGTCATACATAGTCACACACAGATGATAAAAGTACACAAATTAAGGTATGCAGAATAATCCAGAATGAAACGAGCATGAATATTAATGACATACAATGACCTTGACCTATATACGACTTGTAAAGTACATCTTAATTAAGCAATTGCTACAAGAACTACTTTTGTGTATTAAATGAGAAGAAGACATAAGTGAATCATAGCCAGGAGGACTTGAACACGCAGAACAAAGTTTGATGATGAAAAGACATGCTTGGTTAAAAGAATTTATTTGTTAAATTGCCAAAATACATTATCTTTACTATACTGCAAGCACTTCTAATTACTATAATAGAATAATATTGTTCAAAGCGTTTCTTTAGTGTCATTTTCAACGAAAGACTTTCCAATTACCAAGTACAGTGTATACACTTATTTTGTCAAATAATTGCAACATGAAAATTTGATTTTCAAGGGCAAATTTAATTAATTTATCAGAACAAGAAATGATCTAAAATAGTTACAGAATAAGTTTAGTTAAAGTTTACGCCTTGAAATCTGGAGTGCCACGAAAAATGCTTATCATAATTATATACCTAGTCTCATAATAGGAATACTTGCATTAAAATCTAAAAATTTAAGACAACTAATGATTAATACTCACATTTTCTAATCTGACCTTGGACCTTTGCATGCGACCTTGACCTTGGCCAAAGGGACTTGAATTTTGTGCACAACACTATGTCTAACAATGATGAACATTTGTGCCATGTATAGCAAGCCCTCTTCTATGCATGTAATAAAAGTTTCACAATGGACAGAAGTGTTTTCTACTGACCTCTAAGTGTGACAGTGACCTTTGGCTATAAACCTGCTTCATGTATGCAAAACTAAGTTTTGTGATTGTGTACATTTATATAAAGTATTTTTTTTACTAAGAAATGTCCATTCATGTACAAGATATCCTCTGCACAAGATTTTTCATTTAAACAACTCTGGTGACCTTGACCTGATTTTGTGTGCAACACTGCCTCATTTGTATAAAGTTTTTCTCAAATCCAACCATGCAAGTAGATCTACTTTGAATTTAATCATCTCTGGTGACCAGACATTGACCTTGCATATATACTGATAATGGACATTTTTTTTGTTCAAGATTACTTTATTGTACATACCTTTTTTTTGTTCAAGATTACTTTATTGTACATACACAAATATTCATATTTCTATCTGACCTTTGACCTGTAACTGTGACCTTGATTGCAGGGAACTAAATTTAGCATGTGACACAGTGCCTAGCAATGGGGGCACATAATTGTAAAGAATCTCAATGTGTGTAGAAGTCTTTGCTCTGGGCTGAAAGGACTATGACTTATTAACCCATTACTTCATTGAGCATTTTGTGAAAAATGGCTGTTTTCATTGAAAAGTCTCCTAGTGTTACAAGTTCAAATTGCTATAAAACTATAAAAACTGCTTCAATACTTATCAAACTTGGCACAAATGTTGACTGGACCATTGCCCTTGCAACAACATGCTCAAGGCTTAAATTTTCTGTTACCATGGCAACGAGGGGACATCTCAAAATTGCCAAAAATCACTATTTTGCGTTGGATTTTTTCCATCAAAATTGATTTCAAAGTGCTGTAACTTCTCAATGGATTGAGATAGAGTCAAATGCTTTTCAGCGTTGGTTACACGTTACCTTATCAAAAATTTCTTTGTGATGAGGGGGACTGCCGCCCCCTTCAAACCCCCCAAACAGAAGGGGGCATATCCCCCTTCTGGCATCCCCCTGATGTATCTTTTGGTTGGGGGCGGTTTTTTTAACAACACTTCTCAGACAAAAACAAGTGTTGGGGGCCTAAATAAGGCATTCTTTCACCGTTTGAGACAACAAAAAGGGGGGGGGGGAGCGGGTGAAAAAAGCGTTAAAAGGCGTGTATATCGTGTAATGGGTTAAACAGAAACGTATGTTAGATGTCCATGCAATATATATATAAAAACATGGCAGCACAATTTCTCAGACTCCAAAATATGGCTCTAGAATTATGCCTCTTGTCTTAAACTCGTGCCTAATGTCATGATAAGCACACATTTCAAGTTTCTTTAAAACAGATGAGCTAAATCTGAATGTAAGGACTTAAATACTCAAAGAAATCTTTTTATAGGGATTATATGAATAATCAATCATAATGGAGGTCTTTTGTACACATGACGATGTCTCAGTGTGCATTGTTAAAACAAAAAATATCTTAAGTCTATCAATTATTTTCCCTACACTAAATTCAATGATGAATGCATGAATTTTAATGGGGGGGGGTGCAAATTCACCATTCCGCAAATATACCAAAAAAGTAGGTTATCAAATTGAAAAGTTCAATTATAAGACAAATTGTATTCATAAAAAAAAGTCCCTAAAATAGTAATATGCCCAATTTTTCACCCTATTAATAGTGGCATTTGAATTCAAAGCAAACACATCTATTTGCTTTAGATCTATTTTTGAAATATACAACAAAAGACTTCAGGAAAAATGTTTTATTTGACTTTTCTTTGTACAGCATTTCTTAAGCAATTGGTTTGAGGAAATCAAACACGAAAAGTTTAAACCAATATTAATTTTCAACCTATTTGAAAATTGTATAGAATTTTCCAAATTTAATTTTCAAATATGCATGTACTTGCCTTTCAGAGCAGGTGCCTTCAAATCAGCAAGTTACTAATTAAAAACTTGGTACTTTAGCTTAGATCAATCAAGATATTGACTATTTTTGTAAAAGGTTATCGTTTGAAGTTTAATTAGATAATTAACACTGTCCAGTATTTAAGCATAGTAATCCAAAAAGTACAAATTGAAAACTTTGCCTTAACCCTAAAAGCTAAAGATTTAAAATGGATATTTTTTAATTTAGACAAAACTTTTGATCATTTTGGAGAAAATTTCAAAAATAAGTACTGATTATCAAGGGAACAAGTTGCAGACCATGATCAGACAGCAAGAATGAGCCAGCTGATCAGTCTGTGCTGGTAGTGTAGTTGCTGCTTAGTAACATTGGTTGGTTAAGATTTAAGCTGGATTGCAAAACAAGTTTTTTCAACTTATATCAATCACTTTTAAGTCTGCTTCCTGGAACCAACCAGTACTGGTGTCATATGTAAAAATATGGTTGTGACCTGATTAGGGCTCAAACCCATGATCCCTGGGTCAAGAGGCAGACAACTTAACAACTAGGCCACCGCTCCCCTTATTAATTGGTTAAAGTGAAAAGGCTGATTCTATAACCTTATTGGCACCTCATCTGCAATAGTAACATTATTGTTTCATTTAAATTGGAGGAAATATTATAGTGCATGTACTTTAACTTACACACTTGATACATTATTGAAGCAAGTTTAGAAATGTTCCCCCAAACAGACTACAACCAATATACATAATGTGGAAATTTCCCCTTGGGCTTTCGGTATTGCCAATATAATCAGAGAACACTTTATCAGTTAAGTTCCAAATCAAATATTTACATTGCAAACTCTTGTGCTTTGAGATCAATCGACAAATAATAAAATGAAAAGTGTGCCAGTGTGTTAGTGAAACATATTGACCTATTTTTTTTTCTCCCTTCTATTTTCATCTCATTGAAGAATACTAAAAGTGCATTCAAATATTACGATAACTGCCTAAGCTTATCTGTAGTGCAGTAATAAATAGGCACAGCCAGGACTTCGGTGTAACACTGTCGTATTTAGTTCTTACACATAAAGTAATTCAGCCTTTATCATCTTTGAGCAACGACAGTGTTAAACCGAAACCTTGACATGCCCGTTGCATAAATACTGAGAATATTGCGCAATAAGAACTTTTTTTTCTTTTCACTGTTGAGCTGTCAACAAATTTATCATCAGATAAGATGAGACCACAAAACGTTGATTGAAAAGAAGATTTTAAAATAACCTAGTGACCAACTTTTCATATGAATTCTTTAGAGACATAAGACATCACCACCAATTGCAGACTGTCAGTATTGAACAGGGATCTTTTAAAGTAACCTCATGAAAATATGACTTACATTATAGTTAGATAATAACACTTTCCTTTATATAAACATACAAGATTGTCAGATGGGAAACAGTTTCTTACTTTTGAAAACAGTACGGAAAAAAAAATGCTCATAAAATCACGAAAGGTATGTAATGTGATATGATGGCAACTTGTATAAACCACTTTTCTATTATTAAGTCGCAATTTACAAAACACATATGTTACCTAACTGTGTAATAATAACGTCCTATCTACATAATGATATGCTGCAGCCTGTTCTAATCTTTCTGAAACAAAGGCAGTAAAAATCGGTCACTGTATAAATATTTATGGATTAACCTTATCCGCCCTAATCTAGGTCAAATTGATAGCTAAATATTTACGTAAAGTACATCTTTGAAGTATAAATATAACTTATACTTGCAAAGCTTGCATTTTAAATATGACATCTAGGCAAAGAAAGGCAAAAAATAATAATATCTCAAGCTCAAACTACCAAATTAGCTATAAGATACACCATGTCTCCTTTCTATAAACTCTCAATTTAACAAGATCTTTTAAGTTAAAGCCAATTACTTTTAACAAAATGCAGATCAACTTCACGGCATTTGCCCTTCAGATTTGAAGTGGAAAAGTTGGGAATATTTGCAGAAAACAGTTAAGTACTTTAAAAGAACAAACAAACACACTAGATGATTAGTTAACAGCCCGATTTCAATACCCCTATCTGAAAAATTTTGTTACTAACAGTCAAACAAAGATTTAGGTCTTTTAACCTAATTCATTGCATAATTTTAGTCATTTTATAAATTTGGAAGACTTTAGATTACAGTCAAGGTCATTGGTGACACTCTGAAGATGACAGATTATTTGAATTGCCAGGCAGCCATTATGGC
Organism: Ruditapes philippinarum; assembly: GCF_026571515.1. NCBI lineage: Eukaryota > Metazoa > Mollusca > Bivalvia > Venerida > Veneridae > Ruditapes > Ruditapes philippinarum. The sequence goes on along the minus strand of NW_026851791.1, from coordinate 125,718 downwards.
TTCTCTTTAAACAAACAAATTATGAAATAAGAGGTGATCTCTTGATTCTGTATGTTCACTATAAATAAAATCTCAAATGACCTTTTTCTCATTTTCCAACTGAATTCAGTTAAGTTATCCTCCATTACCTAGATTTGGTGAACATTTGGGACCATGTTTTGTATACTGACTAAAACCAACCAGGAATTTCCAAGGAATTTGTTACCAAAACTTTTCCAGGAATAATAAACACAATCATTAGAAAAAGTAACAGAAATGTCTGAAGAGACATCAGAGCTCAAATCTGCCTCTGCTATGATAAACGTCAGTAAAAGGTTCATTATCACTACATACAGAGCAATGGCAAAGCCCCAGTCACCTTGGCCTGACTCGCAGTCCCGATAGTCCTTATTGTCACCTGTGTGCCATTACATGTTAACTCCTATTAGAATTTGATTGGAGTTAACACATTACTGCTTCAGTAAGATCCAGTAAAGCTCCATATGGATGATCCAGACTTATGATGACCATATCAGAATGTAAAGGAAGTTGTTGTTCACATGTATGATCAACTCAAAGCCAATGAAATATCAGCTTTCTCAATATACTGCTTGTAACTTACAAGAAGTAAGATTATAGGACAGGAGAAGTAACAGATAAAGAATAGCTTTGGTAATGCTGAAATGTACATTGCAATTTCTTATGGCTCCAAGAATCAGCTGTAAACACCACAAGCTTGTAACAGGTGCACAACAAAGTAGATACCAAAGTTCATCAAGAGAATGCTGGATTAAACCAGCCACAAAACAAATCAACCATAGGCACATTATAATATACAGGGAAGAAGGCACTGCGATGAATCAAATTATCTCAAGGTAAAGTACCATATTGAAAACAGTCTAGAAGGACCTGCTTTGTATAAAATCAATGAGCTCAAAGTATTGGGCAAATCTTTTTTTGCAATAATATTAATAATAGTTATTCATTGCTGATGATCCATAAAAATTACATGGCAGTCAATGACCTCAGATGAGACATGAAACTTTAGATAGGCTGGCTCCAGATTAAACCAAAATGACATCACCTATTTATGATATTTAAAGAAAAAGGTTAAGCAACTCTATTAGCCCTAAATCAAACTTTTCAATAAACTTATTGGTGGTCACTGACCTATGTTTAATAAAATGAGCTTACATCTTGTCTAAACATAGAATTAAATATAAAAACTACCCGCAAGTCTCTAAAATTTGAGTTCATGCATCTAAGGTTAAATGAAATTTTTATAACATTGAAAACAAACAGTCCTAACAAATCCTTGAGGTTTCAGCAAAAACCACAATCGGTCAAACACCTACGATTAAAGGTAAATGACAGATAAAATGTCAGGGGACTTGAAAGCTCTCACTAAACATGGCCACACATTTACTGATAAGCAGCAGATCATGGATAAGTCAGAAACATGTCACACAGCAGGACACATGGCCCATGACACTCAGAACATGGATTTTTTTTCCTCAAAAGTAATCCAAGTTGAACCAATCTAACAGCAATAACAAACTTGCTTCATACCAGCTCATGTAAAGCCGAACCTGCCTAGCACATGTACTTGTCCCATCTTTTGACTGTTAGTTGTTCAATTTAATCATTTTGCTACTGAAATCCATTGGATTAACTCTTGGCCCCCTGGCAGCAACTGAATCTACCCAATCCACCAGTGCTGTAACCAAGATCAGCTGGTACATCCTATGAGTTGATTGTACAAAGTTATCAAGGTTTAAAACTTTGGGTTAAGCTAAATTTTAGAAAGGACTTGGAGTTAAGTATGGTATATTTGTAGAAAATCAAAACTGAATGTATGATTGTCTTCAACAACTGTAACATGCTCCACACCAAGTTCCAACTAATTGTACTACATGTTGAGATATTATTCTAGTTTAGGTATGAGCAATATCTCCTCTATAAAGCTTGCAAGATTCTGACCTTGAACAAAATATCTCAGAATCTAGCTTTGACACAAAATATTTTGACAAGGTCCACACATTAGGTCAGAAGCCCAGACTTCCTGTAAAATATTGAACAAAATACATGTAGACTGGTTACAGATAGTGAGTTGCATGGAAGATGCTCTGAAATGGGTGTTGTTTCATTCTCAGTCATGATCTCATCAACATAATTTTAAATAGCATCACAAGGATATTAATAATCAAATATTTGTATCCGCCAACTAATTGATAATTTCCTGTTGTCAAATTAAATGATCACGTTGGCTGGTTTAAAAATTAGGCCTGATTAAGTGATTTTACAGAAAATGGACATAACAATGTTGACATGTAAGTTTATTTCTTCATAAATTCATTTAAAAAAACAACACAATTTTACAATAGAGTGTTTATGTTTTGATGCTAGTATGATTGTGCGGGCCTCCAAGTTTTCTATATATAGCTATGATTCAGCTGAGATCATCTGCTGCACAGCCAATGCTTGCAATGAGTATTCAGTAATATAATACACAAGGAACTGAATAGGGCAAAATTGTTTAGAATGTGTACAATAGTCTGGATATATATTTGATTCTGTAAATTAATGTTATTTATTTTTAAGAAATAGTCAATGATATCAAATAAGCTGCTCCACTGAGGTCAAATTTAGGCCTGAAAACATAAAATTTGAAAGTCTTACAGATCAACTTGGGCACAATCAAATGGTACAAAAAATCGTGAAAAAGATATTTCCAGTCCCATCATTTAAAAAAAAACTTGGCGTCCCTTTAAACATAATTTTACATTATTGTGGGCCGTTGGAGAGTAGCCTCCATTGACACAAATATTTATATATATTATATACTTTTAAATGAAATATTGAGAAATATTGATGAAATAAAATGTGTATTTTCATTTTCTGTATTTTCACTGTAAAAAATTATTTTTCACTGCAGTGAAACATATTTTCCGTATTTTCACTGGTGTCTTGCCGGACTACTTTCTTTTAAATTCTGCCAGTACTCAAAATTTAAGGGAAAGTCTTTCAAATTTTAATGTCCAGAAAGAGAAAAATGTAGAAATCTATATAATAAACAGAAAATTCAAGTTTTTTCTATAAATACATGATTTATTTTCATCTTGTGGCATGAAAATTACCATATTTCACTCGTGGCTACCGCCACTCATGAAATATTTATTTTCATACCACTCAATGAAAATAAATCATGTATTTATAGAAATAACTTGAATATCCTCTATATATTATACATATAACAAGAACTGTCGGAGGACAGTAACGCTCGACTATTCGAAAATTTGTCACAAGGGTGTTTCATTGAGTATAATAATGCTTACCTATATGAAAACATCAAATTGTAGGAAAAGGTACAAACCCTTCAAGTTTCAATACAATCACAGAGAACAAGTGTGTGAAGTTTCAATCCATTCCCATCAGTAGGAGATACCAGCTTACACACAAAAACTTAACCACGAATTTATGAATCCAAAAGGGGAATAATTATGCGAAAAAGTAAATCAGAGTTATGGGACTTGTGCCAATCATCTTAAATAATCACAGAGACCAAGTGTGTGAAGTTTCAATCCATTCCCTTCAGTAGTTATGGAGATACCAGCTTACACGCAAAAACTTAACCAAGAATTTCTAAGTCGAAAAAGGGGCATAATTATGTAAAAAAGCAAATAAGAGTTATGGGACTTGTGCCAATCATCTTAGATAATCACAGAGAACAAGTGTGTGAAGATTCAATCCATTCCCTTCAGTAGTTATGGAGATACCAGCTTACATACAAAAACTTAACCAAGAATTTCTAAGTCAAAAAAGGGGCATTTTATGTAAAAAAGCAAAATCAGAGTTATGGGACTTGTGCCAATCATCTTAGATAATCATAGAGAACAAGTGTGTGAAGTTTCAATCCATTCCCTTCAGTAGTTATGGAGATACCAGCTTACACACAAAAAACTTAACCAAGAATTTCTATGTCGAAAAAAGGGCATAATTGTGTAAAAAAGCAAATCAGAGTTATGGACTTGTGCAAATCATCTAAGATAATCACAGAGAACAAGTGTGTGAAGTTTCAATCCATTCCTTCAGTAGTTATGGAGATACCAGCTTACATACAAAAACTTAACCAAGAATTTCTAAGTCGAAAAAGGGGCATAATTATGTAAAAAAGCAAATCAGAGTTATGGGACTTGTGCCAATCATCTTAGATAATCACAGAGAACAAGTGTGTGAAGTTTCAATCCATTCCCTTCAGTAGTTATGGAGATACAAGCTTACACGCAAAAACTTAACCAAGAATTTCTAAGTCGGAAAAAGGGGCATAATTATGTAAAAAAAGCAAAATCAGAGTTTATGGGACTTGTGCCAATCATCTTAGATAATCACAGAGAACAAGTGTGTGAAGTTTCAATCCATTCCCTTCAGTAGTTATGGAGATACCAGCTTACATACAAAAACTTAACCAAGAATTTCTAAGTCGAAAAAGGGGCACAATTATGTAAAAAAGCAAATCAGAGTTATGGGACTTGTGCCAATCATCTTAGATAATCATAGAGAACAAGTGTGTGAAGTTTCAATCCATTCCCTTCAGTAGTTATGGAGATACCAGCTTACATACAAAAACTTAACCACAGGGACGCCGACGCCGACAAATGGGTGACTGCATTAGCTCGATTATTCTACGAATAGTCGAGCTAAAAATCCTGCAGGAACAATACAGATCCCAATCAAACTGTAAAGATACTGTCACCTTAGTGCAGTAACATCTTAACTCCTATTAACTTATATAAGGAGCTAACCTGTTACTATACTAAGGTGACAATGTGCAAATGGGCTTAGCTTAACATTAATCAAGAGACTCAGAATTTTTACTATTTTATTTCTTAATAGTTTATGGTACAGCTACGCATTACAAATTTATTAAAATATAAGAGTACATTTATACTGTACATGTATAGTTTTACGCTCCTGTGAAAAATGACAGAAATATATTCTAAACTTTTAAGAAACTAATGTACATAATGCATTATTTAAGGGACACATTTAACACCTATGACACTACATTAACTAGAAATGTGTCATCATGCCACAAATGCCCCCGCATGCAGCCAAAATTTCAGATGTTATAATATTTAGTTCCAAATTTGTTTGCACAAATTATTGTTTTCATTTAAAGTTCAAAGCCCTTAAAACTTTTCAATGTTAACACAAACCATTTCCATACAATGTTCAAGGCACTGAAATTATTCAGTCTTAACCTTTTGAAAATAGCATATTTCATATTTGTAGCCAAAATAATGGCTACATACATTTCCACAAAAGTATGAGTGCTGAAACTGAAAGTTCAAAATTTTTCCAATATTCAAGAAAGATAAGTTTGTCCAAAATCATTGAACCACGACCAAATTCAAACTTAAACTGCTTATTCCTAAGATGTATCTATATTATTTTCAAAGTGAAAGGGACATAACTCTGCCAAAAAAATCATCGAACCATGACCAAATTCCAACTTGACCTGCCCATTCCTTTGACATATCCATATGTCAAATTTGAGTTGAATATGTAACCCTGCTGGGTAGATAATGAACAGAAACTGTAAATTTCATATTAATTTCAAAGTGAAAGGGGCATTACTCTGCCAAAAATCATTGAACAATGAACAAATTAGAACTGGGCCTGGGCATTCCAAAAACATATCCATATGTCAAATTTGAGTTGAATGTGTTGTACTGTTGGGGAGATAATAAACAGAAACTGAAAATTTCATATTATTTTCAAAGTAAAAGGAGCATAACTCTGCAAAAAATCATCGAACCATGACCAAATTTGAACTTGACCTGTATTTTCTCATGACAAGTCCATATGTCAAATTTGAGTTGAAAATGTTGTACCGTTGTGGAGATAATGAACGGAAACTCAAAATTTCATATTATTTTCAAAGTAAAAGGAGCATAACTCTGCAAAAAATCATCGAACCATGACAAAATTCGAACTTGACCTATATTTTCTCATGACATATCCATATGTAAAATTTGAGTTGAATGAGTTGTACCGTTGGGGAGATAATGAACGGAAACTGAAAATTTCATATTATTTTCAAAGTAAAAGGGGCATAACTCTGCCAAAAATCATCGAACCATGACCAAATTCGAACTTGACCTGTATTTTCTCATGACATATCCATATGTCAAATTTGAGTTGAATATGTGCAACCGTTACTAAGATAATGAACGGAAACTGATGATGACGGAATGACAGAATGACGGAAGGACGGAAGGACGGAACAGGGTAACACTATATGCCCCGGCCATTACATGGCGGGGGCATAAAAATAATGAAACTTGTTATTTAGGTAAACCCATAAATGCTATGACACAGTTATACATACATGTACACCTTTATTATTCAATTCAGTCCTCTAAAGGTCTATCTCGTTATCTAAAGCAGTCATTAAAATGAAATTTGATGATTTATGACACCCATTTAGCTGGCTATGTTTGGTTATTTCAACTATTGTATCAGACTGCCAAATCATCCTGGTCTTAATACTATTACCAGATCTACACAGTCTGGGCATTGTCTACAAAAAATTGATGGACCATTTCTAATGACATACATAAATCTAGTACTTTTGAAGTAACCTCAGGAATGGCTAAAAAAACTAATTTAGTAAATATAATATTTCATTATGTAGATATTACAGTTTAGTATATCAAAATATAACTTGTTGAAGCGAATTTAGATCATACAGTCTATAAAGAGGGAGAATGAGAGAGATATAGAAAAGAGGCAAAAAGAGATGAGAGCTCAAACAAAGAGAGGCGTAGAAGAGAAAAGGTGAACAGAGACTGGGAAATAAGAGAGGGAAAACAAAGAGAGGGACAGAAGAGAGAAAGGTGAACAGAGACTGAGAAATAAGAGAGGTAAAACAAAGAGAGGGGTAGAAGAGAGAAAGGTGAACGATACTGAGAAATAAGAGAGGGAAAACAAAGAGAGGGGTAGAAGAGAGAAAGGTGAACAGAGACTGGGAAATAAGAGAGGTAAAACAGAGAGAGGGGTGGATGAGAGCTCAAACAAAGAGAGGGATAGAAGAGAGAAAGGTGAACAGAGACTGGGAAATAAGAGAGAGAAAACAAAGAGAGGGGTAGAAGAGAGAAAGGTGAACAGAGACTGGGAAATAAGAGAGGTAAAACAGGGAGAGGGGTAGATGAGAGCTTAAACAAAGAGAGGGGTAGAAGAGAGAAAGGTGAACAGAGACTGGGAAATAAGAGAGGTAAAACAGGGAGAGGGGTAGATGAGAGCTTAAACAAAGAGAGGGGTAGAAGAGAGAAAGGTGAACAGAGACTGGGAAATAAGAGAGATAAAACAGGGAGAGGGGTAGATGAGAGCTTAAACAAAGAGAGGGGTAGAAGAGAGAAAGGTGAACAGAGACTGGGAAATAAGAGAGGTAAAACAGGGAGAGGGGTAGATGAGAGCTTAAACAAAGAGAGGGGTAGAAGAGAGAAAGGTGAACAGAGACTGGGAAATAAGAGAGGTAGAACAGAGAGAGGGGTAGATGAGAGCTAAAACAAAGGGAGGGGTAGAAGAGAAAAGGTGAATATAGACTGGGAAATAAGAGAGGTAAAACAGGGAGAGAGGTATATGAGAGCTAAAACAAAGAGGGGTAGAAGAGAAAAGGTGAATAGAGACTGGGAAATAAGAGAGGTAAAACAGGGAGAGAGGTATATGAGAGCTAAAACAAAGAGGGGTAGAAGAGAGAAAGGTGAACAGAGACTGGGAAATATGAGAGGTAAATTAACAGAGAGAGGGGTAAATGAGAAGGGGCACATTATTAAATTTTGAAATTTCCTTTTTTTCCATACGCAGAAAAAGTTACAAAAATGTATTTAAGAGGGAAAAAGTATTTATGAATGTTATGCACTTTACTTTTCAGTAAAAGTACAATCCATTAAATAACATTTGATTAATAATATCAGTCAGTTACTTTATCTATAAGTAAACAGCATCTATACAACCCAGGTACTTTTATTGTGATGGTAACTTTTATTAGGTTTATAAATTATGCAGATTAACCCAGTCATGACATAGAACACATAAGAGTCAATGACCTGCAATAGCCTTTTTTCTATTGCATAGACTAATATATGGGTTAGGATATATGGCAGCTTCTGGTGGAAAACAAGCTATATAACTTTAGAGATATATGTATCAATGAAGTACTTTCAAAATGTATCACACTTTTCACCATTTCAAGTTGATATCTCCAATACTTCTACATTTCAACATAAATCACTCTCTATGACAAAAAAAAAATTGTGGTCAAAGGGAAGCAACTCTTACACAACTTACTCAAAAAAGCACGATAATGTATGAAATACATTCAAGTTGATGTGTTAATAAAAGAGAATTAATTATAAATCAAGTAAATATTGAAACTTATCATGAAACTATGCAAAGAAAAACCAATGCCGGCTTTTTGAATTTGTTAAAAGCACACCTGTCTTTTTTTTGTTAGTTTTAGTTTTTTCTTTCTTTTTTCTGTTATTTTTTTTCGTCTGACCTATTTTCATCATAATGTAAAAAGCCTTTTGTATGTGGAACTAAAAATTAAAAAAAACAACAAAAAAACAAAGAAATCGATAGGGCTGCATGCCAGACTTTTCTTAGTGTCCGATAGTAAAGTAAGAGCCTGGATAATCGTGAATTTTCCAAGTTCCATTAAGGGCCCTAAATCTATCAAAATCCATATTAAGAGTTAGATAGTGACCTCCATTAAAATTTTGTATTATGGTCTCAAATAAGTGTGTAGTTGCAACCCATTGCCTTCAGTAGTTTTGAATATACCAATTTGCACACAAAAACTTTACCAAATTGTAAAGTTTAATGAACACCCATGTGAAGAAAATATATCTGACTTATTATCCTTACAATTGAGCTAAAAATCTTAAATATGAAACCATCACGGCACTACACATGTTCAATTTTAGAGGGATCAAATACACTGTAGGTTATGATAGACAGCTTAAGGAAGCAAGCCTGAAAAAAAGATCAGCCCATACTTTTTTTCATGCCACTCTTGTAACAAGTTCAATATCTTCTAATGAACTTCTCTAACCATTGATCCTGTTATAAATATCTCCTTGACTAGAATCATGTGACAGAAAGGCATCATGGAAATCTACTATCAATACCAACACAACAAAAAAATAACAGCGGAGTTCAAAGTGACCTACAAGCAGTATCCTCTGATTTTGCTTATCCATACCATAATATACTCTATCAGTACAATAAATGTGTGCACATGTCTGTGCATGAGTGTGAGTTCATACCAGTGATGAGTATTATCAGTCTGAGATATCAAACTTTATCAGTCTGAGAAATCAGTCTTTATCAGTCTGAGATATCAGACTATCAGTCTTTATCAGTCTGAGATATCAGTCTTTATCAGTCTGAGATATCAGTATTTATCAGTCTGAGATATCAGACTTTATCAGTCTGAGATATCAGACTTTATCAGTCTGAGATATCAGTCTTTATCAGTCTGAGCAGTCGAGATATCAGTCTTCATCAGTCTGAGATATCAGTCTTTTTCAGTCTGAGCAGTCTGAGATATCAGTCTTTATCACTCTGAAGTATCAGTTTTCATCAGTCTGAGATATCAGTCTTTATCACTCTGAAGTATCAGTCTTTATCACTCTGAGATATCAGACTTTATCAGTCTGAGATATCAGTCTTTATCAGTCTGAGATATCAGTCTTTATCACTCTAAGATATCAGTCTTTATCAGTCTGAGATATCAGTCTTCATCAGTACAAGATATCAGTCTTTATCAGTCTGAGCAGTCCGATATATCAGTCTTTATCACTCTGAAGTATCAGTTTTCATCAGTCTGAGATATCAGTCTTTATCACTCTGAAGTATCAGTTTTCATCAGTCTGAGATATCAGTCTTTATCACTCTGAGATATCAGTCTTTATCACTGAGATAGCAGTCTTTATCAGTCTGAGATATCAGTCTTTATCAGTCTGAGATATCAGTATTTATCAGTCTGAGATATCAGACTTTATCAGTCTGAGATATCGGTCTTTATCAGTCTGAGATATCAGTCTTTATCAGTCTGAGTAGTCCGAGATATCAGTCTTCATCAGTCTGAGATATCAGTCTTTTTCAGTCTGAGCAGTCCGAGATATCAGTCTTTATCACTCTGAAGTATCAGTTTTCATTAGTCTGAGATATCAGTCTTTATCACTCTGAAGTATCAGTCTTTATCACTCTGAGATATCAGACTTTATCAGTCTGAGATATCAGTCTTTATCAGTCTGATATATCAGTCTTTATCACTCTAAGATATCAGTCTTTATCAGTCTGAGATATCAGTCTTCATCAGTCTGAGATATCAGTCTGAGCAGTCCGATATATCAGTGTTTATCACTCTGAAGTATCAGTTTTCATCAGTCTGAGATATCAGTCTTTATCACTCTGAAGTATCAGTTTTCATCAGTCTGAGATATCAGTCTTTATCACTCTGAGATATCAGTCTTTATCACTGAGATAGCAGTCTTTATCAGTCTGAGATATCAGACTTTATTAGTCTCTTGATCAATATAGGTCTGTGAGTCTATATAAGTGTGTTGCATCAATCTTTGACATCAGTCCTGGATTTAAGATTGTGCTTTCAATCTGTGACATCAAGTCATATATTTCAGACTGTGCTATCAATCTGTGAATATCAGTCCTGGATTTCAGTCTGTGCTTACATCTGTGACATTAGTCCTGGATTTAAGACTGTGTTATCAATCTGTGACATCAAGTTCTAGATTAAAGACTGTGCTATCAATCTGCAACATCAGTCCTGGATTTAAGACTGTGCTATCAATCTGTGACATCAGTCCTAGATTTTTCAGACTGTGCTATCAATCTGAGACATCAGTTCAGATTTAAGACTGCGCTTTCAATCTGTGACATCAAGTACTAGATTACAGACTGTGCTATCAATCTGTGCTATCAGTCCTGAATTTAAGACTGTACTATCAATCTGTGACTTCAGTCTGTGCTATCAATCTGTGAATGTCAGTCCTGGATTTGTGTCTGTGCTTACATCTGTGACATTAGTCCTGGATTTAAGACTGTGTTATTAATCTGTGACATCAGGTCCTAGATTTCAGACTGTGCTATCAATCTGGGACATCAATCCTATATTTAAGACTGTGCTATCACTCTGTGACATCAGTCCTGGATTTAAGACTGCGCTATCAATCTGCGACATCAGTCCTGGATTTAAGATTGTGCTATCAATCTGCGACATCAGTCCTGGATTTAAGACAGCGCTATCAATCTGTGACATCAGTCCTGGATTTAAGACTGTGCTATCAATCTGTGACATCAAGTCCTAGATTTCAGACTGTGCTATCAATCTGCGACATCAGTCCTGGATTTAAGACTGCACTATCAATCTGTGACATCAAGTCCTAGATTTAAGACTGTGCTATAAATCTGCGACATTTGTCATGGATTTAAGACTGTGCTATCAAACTGTGACATCAGTCCTGGATTTAAGACTGCGCTATCAATCTGTGACATCAGTTCGGATTTAAGACTGCATTATCAATCTGTGATATCAGTCCTGGATTTAAGACTGCGCTATCAATCTGTGACATCAGTTCGGATTTAAGACTGCGCTATCAATCTTTGACATCAAGTCCTAGATTTAAGACTGCACTATCAATCTGCGACATTTGTCCTGGATTTAAGACTGTGCTATCAATCTGTGACATCAGTCCTGGATTTAAGACTGCGCTGTCAATCTGTGACATCAGTTCGGATTTAAGACTGCGCTATCAATCTTTGACATCAGTCCTGGATTTAAGACTGTGCTATCAATCTGTGATATCATGCCTATATTAAAGACTGCGCTATCAATCTGTGACATCAGTCCTGAATTTAAGACTGGGCTATCAATCTGTGACATCAAGTGCTAGATTTCAGACTGTGCTATGAATCTGTGACATCAGTCCTAGATTTCAGACTAATAGTATCTGTCATATGTTGCGGTTCAGACCGAAATATCCGTCCAAAGGGTGCCCATGGGCGGGTTCCAAAGGGATGGATATTCCGGTCCTAACGTCAAACATATGTCAGATATTTTTTCTTGCATGTTCTGCCATATCATTTCATATTTCAAATTGTTTACGTCAATGTGATATATGTTCATGGAAATTAAAGTCATTTCATCCATAACTATTTTCTTACAATAGCGTATGAACTTACAACTTAAATAACAAAGGCGAAATGGCCTCATCCAAAGCACAATTTTCCTTCTAAAACGACATCATTTTAACGCGGTTCATTCATTTAGTGCGCTAAAATGACGTTGCTTGGCAAACGACTCATCTGGCACCCCCCATGCCAGATGAAATTTCCGGCATGGGTAAAACTCACAGAAACGCCAGTCTGCTATGCAAGAATGTGCTATCAATCTGTGACATCAGTCCTGGATTTAAGACTGTACTATCAATCTGTTGCATCAGTCCTAGATTTCAGACTGTGCTATCAAACTGTGACATCAGTCCTGGATTTAAGACTGTGCTATCAAACTGTGACATCAGTTCTGGATTTAAGACTGTGCTATCAAACTGTGACATCAGTTCTGGATTTAAGACTGTGCTATCAAACTGTGACATCAGTTCTGGATTTAAGACTGTGCTATCAAACTGTGATATCAGTCCTGGATTTAAGACTGTGCTATCAAACTGTGACATCAGTCCTGGATTTAAGACTGTGCTATCAAACTGTGACATCAGTCCTGGATTTAAGACTGTGCTATCAAACTGTGACATCAGTTCTGGATTTCAGACTGTGCTATCAAACTGTGACATCAGTTCTGGATTTCAGACTGTGCTATCAAACTGTGACATCAGTTCTGGATTTCACTCATTGAAATACATTGTGGATTTCAATCTGTGCTACCAGTCTGTTATGTGTGTTAGTGACATAAGTCTTAGAATTATCATTTTAGTAAAATGAAGTGAGCGAATGATCTGGAATTTTACACACAATTTACAAGAACTACATCAAATGAATCATTTATCTCAAAAAATATTTCCAGTACCATCATGTCAAAAAAATGCAATAGAGTCCCTTTAAGAGAAATCAATGGTCTCATTTTTTTTTCGCCATATATATTTGATATCAAACACACAGAGGAATGTGAACCTAAACTGCGTAGGAGTAAGTTTTCCGAATAGAACATATCCTGAATAGAACATATCCTCTCGTATACTAGATCAAAGTTTATTCTGGCAAATGCATCAAAGAAATAACTGTACCTTTTTTTCATAAGCTTTTTGCTTTTTTCAAGTAGACTGTAACAGTTTTCAAGCAGACTGTAACAGTACCAACTCTCAGCAATCAGTTACAAATTAACTGATATTCTGTGATGGGGAAAATATATACAATGGATTCCACAGCTGTCATATTAAGAAATAATTGTATTTCCATCACACTGCTTACGTAATCATGTCACATCATTTTTTTTTATCAATTTTCTTTTTGGCATCTTCACTGAATGATGTTTGTCAGTAAAAAATAAATCAGAAAAAAAAAGGTTTCACACTGTATCAAGGATCAATTAGAAATGTTAATCAAAGTATAAAATAAAATGGTCTAAGGGGAGCAACTCTTGCATATGTGGAGTATCCTGGGCAAACTGGAGAACCATTCCATTTCAACCCACTTATTTAATACTAAATCAAAATATCTTTATAAAAACACCAACCAATAAATATATGACATTTATAGAGAAGAAGGTTAGGTGCATTTCACTATTGTACATACACGTTGTGTATTAATGCAATTGCTTGATCATACATGTATATCTACATGTATCTATACATAAGTAAAATTTAATAATGATAAAACTCAGTCTCTGTACAAAACTAAGCATCACAAGCCTACATCATAATATTGATGAAATAATTAATTAAAAAAGATTTTTGTTGTTCATTTTTCATGTACATGTATGTATATAGAATCATTCAATTTATTTCAAGATAGTCTAAGGGGAATAATCTATTATAATTTATCTTACAAATTAAAGATAAGTGGCTTCCCTTGGCTAATAAATAATGATAATTTAAACAAACAAACCTGAGTCCACAATGTTTGGCTCTTCATGCAACGCTGGTACTGTTGAAGTTGACCTTGTCTTTGGGGGGATGGGAGGAAGTTCAGGTGGGGGATCCATAACTTCCCCATCATGACCTTTCACCCCTAGATACTTCATGTAAGGGCCTGGAAACAGCCCCTGCAAATTTCGAGATACATTGTATCCTCTAAGCCATTCCTGTGGGTTTTCAGGCTTCATACCACCTAAATCTCGTCCCGAGACCTCTAGGATATCCCCTTGCTCGACCAGCATGTATGTATTACTATCGTCATCGTGATCTAGAGGATTGTACCGGTATCTGGCCTCATATACATGTACGTCATCCATTTTTGACTCTACTGATCTCACCATAACAATGATTAGTTTCAGACAGAATGAAATCTAAATCTGAAAAAAAAAAAAATGTTTACTTAGTATTATAAATAAGTAATTATAATTTTCATTCACAGTTAGCATCTCTTAAGTTGCATAATTTGTCTTCATTGAAAAGTTATTAAAAAGCCCTAAAATTTTTTATTACATTTCATTCTGGAGTCTTTTTTGAAACAAGGGGGTCATTTGCCACAAAGCGCTCACCTGGAGACAGAATGGTTAAGTCTTAAATGCTGAAAGTTTGTGTCAACTATAATACCCGAGTTCTATAAATTTCCAAATTTAATAGGACCTACTGTCTTCAGAATAAACAAAAGGGCCTTAATGGCCCTAATATCGCTCACCTGAATATATATATTCTCCATGACAAGGATCATTACAATTTAGTAATATTGTAACTATAAGTGAAAGCAGATATAAAATCTAAATAGGGGACCAAAAGGAACATTTCTGTGAAGATTTGTCATTTGTTTCAAAGAAGATGTTGTTTAGAGAAATTGTTGATAACAAATGATGGATGATGGATTTGGGGGGAATCACAAAACTTCACCAGGACTTGCTCAGATGAGCTAAAAAATACAACAAAGAAACATAATTTCAAAAGTAGATTGATACTCAAAAACATGTATAAAAAAATAAACAGAGACATACTTGTTGATAAGGAAGTTCAAAAACTAAGGGGAATGATTGGCTGAAAATGTATCATTAAAAAACCAATACTTTACATAACATATTTATACAATTTCAAGTATTGAAAGTGTCTCAATAAAAAATAAATAAATTCCTAGAAAATATTGAAACAATAAAAATTCCTAGAATTGCTATCCTGCTATTATTAAATTATGGTCGCAGCTTGAAGAAAGCACCTTATGTGTGTCAATATATGTGACTTTAAATGCTAAAAAATATTTGTTTCTGCTGTTCGAAATTTTCAGATCTGCTGGAAAACTTTCATATTTATGAATCACCACAGTATCTTGATATATTTATATTTAGCCAAGCTTGACTTTTCCTTATTTCTAAAGTCAAACTCATCAGAGGAAGAATATTATAGTAAAGAGTACTCCAGAAAACATTTTTTTTTATAACAAATAAAATTCAAATTTCATATTTGACCTTGAAGGTGAAGGTCATAATCAATTTGGTCTACTTAAAGGTCTTGCCCAAAGGATAATTGTGTCAAAGTATAAAGAAAATGAGTATTCAGAAATAACAAAGTTCATAAATAACAAAACTATTGCAATTATAACAAAAATCAAGCAAATTCATTCATTTGACCTTCAAAGCCTCAAGGTCAGGGTCATTGATAAGTGAAATTTCATTTTGGATTTAGTCTTCTGGAAGGTCTTGTACAACGGATTAATGTGCCCAATTATGATGACAATCCATTCATAAATAATAAAGTTATAGCAAATTATAGCAATACTCAAACATTTGACCTTTAAATCAAGGTCATTTATGAGTCAATGTTCAGTCAGATCTACTTGGTCTTGTCAAAAGGGTTTTTGTGTCTACGTATGAAGACAGGTCTTGTCAAAAGGGTTTTTGTGTTCAAGTATGAAGACAATCCATTTATCCATAATATTCTTTTGAAAAAGTCTAGCATGACATCTATTTTTTATGCATTTTTATTTGTGCAGGGGCAACAACTCTTGAACACTGTCAGTAGCTGTTTAAACTGAGTAAATATTTGAATATACCAGTAATCAAATTGAATATTGTTGTTTGTTTTTTTTGTTCTTTTGTCTTTTTTTAAAGCTCATCCCACCCCCTTTCAAAACTGCATTTTCTTTTTCAAACATTTTTTCAATTAGATTACATGTACATTCAAATATTTAATCAGTTTAAACGGCTCATTGATGGCATCTTTTTAAAAGGTAGATAATTGTACAAACATGGTAGATAAATAGATGTACGAACAAAGTTTAAGGTTTCCCCTGATATTATGAGATATCTATTTTTACTTGTATCAATATTAGCTTATCACAAAGATAAGTGTAATTATACATGCATGTCTGTAGTTCTTTAATATACATGTACCTCTCACAGAATAACAACAGTATAAATGTCACTGCATTTATTTTGAACAGTTGACATCAGTAAAAAATAGACTTACTCCAGAATTAAGAATATTTGGGTTTTTCCCAGATACTCCGTAGGTACAAACAAATTTTTAACAGTTACAGCTTCGAAAATAAGCATAAAAGGTTGACTTATATATTGTGAAGTGCACTGTGAAGCTATAACGGTTAAAGTTAGTTTGTATCTACAGATTAGCTGGGAAAAACTCACATTTGCCGTCAGTTCCGGAGAACGTGTACTGTCTAACCAGCTCTTATTGTTAATTATTTCTAAGTAAGTCCTTTAGATCTCTCCTCCCCTTAAGATTACATCAATATTATTAACATTTGTGAACGCCCTTCACTAAATCGAAACAGAAGGGTTTTATAATTCAAACATTTTGACCCTTATGAATGTAGCCTGCTAGCAGTGACTGAATCTACCCACGTGACCAGTGCTGACCAAGATCAGCTGGCATTCCAGTGTTGTCTGATCTTGCTACTCTGTCCTTATATATTTTGAAATTTTCCCTGGAAATAATGAACAGTTGTGTCCAGATTTAAAGATGGGCAAGTCTATGTAAGATATAAATGGTTTAAGAAAGGACCATTTGATGACAATATATAATTTGATTGGTGCTCTATTCCTTACTTCACATGATGGATTATATCCAAAGACTATCATTTTATGATCCTACATGTAAAGGCAGCAAAGGCAATGTTGCGATAACAAAACATACTTATTTAAAGATAACCTATTTAAAGATTACCTATTAGTAAGTTTAAAAAGAAGAGAAATAAATTCATAGGTTAAATCTATTTAAAGCTATGGAGATTAGATTTAATTTAAACATAAATTAGTGATTACTATGATTAGAACTACATATTATTTATTTTAGCTTGGCTGATGACTAAAGTTTTAAACTTTTTTCAACAGTTGGAACTTACAAGTACTGGTGCCATGTTAAGAAACTTGGTCACGACCCTCGAAGGATCAAACCCTCAATTTTGGGTAGACAGGCCGAATTCAAAAAAAAAAAATTGGGCTATCGTGACTTGATTTATAAGAAAAATCTTAAGAAAAATGCTAGCCCAAGGCTATTATACTGGTGCCTCATATTTCCGTGGTACTTAACTGTTTAGCAGACAATAAAAGTTAACTGGATAAAATTCTGGAAAACACTGTGAATATTAAAGGAAAGACATGTCAATTGCATCATAGTTTATTCCATTTGATGTTTTCATGTAAGCAATTATGTAAACAACATTGTAATAACACCCATCTGCGGCCTTTTGAGTAAATTTGTGTTCTCATATTTCCAAGGCAATTGCATTTTAACAGTTTCAAAAGCAAAACCAATAGTAAACTTTATTTATAAGTACACCTATACCTAAGATCGTCTGAAAGGGGCGATTTTCTCTTTGGCATTTATCAAATACCTCAGTGGTTGTTTAACAAAGAAGATTTTCTTAATAGGTATGAAATCTAAAAGAAAAATGGTGAAATATTAAATAACTTTGCTCTTAATCTGAATACAATATTTTTTTTTAGTTCTATATAAAACATTTTGATAAAAGTACAATAAAATAGTAAAAGTAAAACTACTAGCAGGTTCATTAAGTCTAGGAGGTATTTTAGAGTGTTTAAGCCTGATACCTTGGAAATATGGGTACCACGGAAATACGAGGCACCAGTATACAATCAATGTTTGGGCAATTACTGGTGAGAAAGTCATTTGATATTGTTTATTTTTATTTTTAGCTCTGGTGACATCTAAAATCGGGACCAATGCAAGGATGCTACAGGCAATCTTTTAAAATACATTACAGGTAATTCTAGCCTATTGTTTTACAAACAAGAGCTGTCGGAAGGACAGCATGCTCGACTATTCTAAGTGCTTGATAGTAAAAGAGCCTTGATACTGTTAAATTTTTCAAGTTCACAAAAGGGCTAATTTTTTTTTATAAATTCATGTTATAGGCCTTAGAGAGAGTCTAATTATACAGTATTGGCTTGACTATTTGGAAGGTAATGTCACAAGGTGTTTTATTGAGTATAATAATACTAATTACCTATGAATACATAAATTTGACAGAAAAGGTACAATAGCTTGTTATTAAGATGTTTAATCAAGTAAATCACTGCTTTATTATTATGAATGCATAAAATTGTCCCAAAAAAAGGCAAAAACCCTTCAGTAGTTATTGAGATAACAGCTTACAAGCAAAACTTTACCATGAATTTCTAAGTTGAAAAAGGGGAGAAAAATCAGCCTAAATGAAAGATAGAATTATGGATCTTTGTCAGTGACCTACAATTATGACCCTAAATGCATATGTGAAGTTTTAAATAAATATCTTTAATATTTATTGAGATATGTAAAACTTGCATGTAAACATTAACCAAGACACTAAGTAGAAAAGGGGATATGAATCAGCCTTAATGCAAGACAGAGTTATGGAACTTGGTCAGTGACATACAATTATGACCCTCCAATTTATAATGACCCTAAGTGCATGTGTAAAGTTTCAAGTAAATATCTTTGAAGACCTTTAACCAAAATTTCTAAGTTTCAAAGGGGCAAATAATTCTGCAAATATTGCAGGCAGAGTTATGCAATTTTGCAAACTGATGTACATTGCTACTATAAAAAGGTATTTTAAATTTCAATTGAATATCTCAAGCAATAATTGAGATATTTGACTTTACAAAAAAACTTTAACCAAAATTTCTAAGTTCCAAAGGGGCATAATTCTGTCAATATTGTAGGCAGAGTTATCCAACTTGTCAATCTGATGTACCTTGTTACTATAAATAAGTATTGTAAGTTTCAATTGAATATCTCAAGCAATAATTGAGATATTTGACTTTACAAAAAACTTTAACCAAAATTTCTAAGTTAAAAAGGGGCATAATTCTGTCAATATTGTAGGCAGAGTTATCCAACTTGTCAATCTGATGTACATTGTTACTATAAATAAGTATTGTAAGTTTCAATTGAATATCTCAAGCAATAATTGAGATATTTGACTTTACAAAAAACTTTAACCAAAATTTCTAAGTTAAAAAGGGGCATAATTCTGTCAATATTGTAGGCAGAGTTATCCAACTTGTCAATCTGATGTACATTGTTACTATAAATAAGTACTGTAAGTTTCAATTGAATATCTCAAGCAATAATTGAGATATTTGACTTTACAAAAAACTTTAACCAAAATTTCCAAGTTAAAAAGGGGCATAATTCTGTCAATATTGTAGGCAGAGTTATCCAACTTGTCAATCTGATGTACTTTGTTACTATAAATAAGTATTGTAAGTTTGAATTGAATATCTCAAGTAATAATTGAGATATTTGAATTTACAAAAAACTTTAACCAACGCAGACGCCGACGCGGACGCGGACGCGGACGCCGACGCCGGGGCGACTACAATAGCTCTCATATTCTTCGAATAGTCGAGCTAAAAACAAGCATTTGATAGTATTGCGGGCAATACAGTAGTCCCCTACCGGTCCCTCAAAAAGTTCTTTAATTGTCATACACTCCTGTGTATTGCCATTTATAATGAATTTGAGGATGAAGTCTGTATTTGAAAATATCAACCACAAAACATAATAAAATAAGTTTGTCTATATCACAGTAATGTGTTAAGTTTCCATGCTTAGTAAGGAAATTATGTTTATACAACCTTGTCATATTATTACGATGTGGGATTTTAAAGTAAATCCTATAAGGAATGAAGAAGTTGGAGTGAAAATACCAGTTTCTCGAAAAAAATCTAAGTTTCAAGGGGGACATAATTCTGGAAATAGTCTTGCTAGAGTATTTAACCTTCTCAAAAATGTTGAGTGATAATAAGAAACATATATATGAAGTTTGAAGTAGATACATTAGGAAATAAAGAAGTTATTTAAAAAAGACAACATTTTTTCCCCTAAAAAATCTAAGTTCAAGGGAGGTAATACTGATATTTTTTGTGCTAGAGTTATAAACCATGTCACATATGATGTGGTTGATGACCAGAAACTTATATTTAAAGTTTGAAGTAAACACCTTAAGAAATAAAGAACATATAGTGAAAAAGCTGAAAAATTTAAATCAGAAATCTTGAAATTAAGGCTATTTGTTGCCATAGCAACCAGAATTTTCAACATAGGAAGAAAAGAAAAAGATGTGCATAATCTCCAGACTGCCATCTACCCATATTTCAAGTTTCATAAAAATATTTTCAGTACTTTTTGAGTTATCACTGGATCCAGTTTATGTGTTAAATTTGCCATATTTTCAGACTATTTGTTGCCATAGCAACCAGAATTTTCAACATAGGAAGAAAAAGAAAAGACGTGCATAATCTCCATACTGCCATCTATCCATATATCAAGTTTCATAAAAATATTTTCAGTACTTTTTGCGTTATCGCGGGATCCAGTTTTGTGGACTGACGGACTGACAGACAGACGGACAGACGGACGGACGGACAGACGGACGGAGGGTAAACCTAAAGTCCCCTCCGGTTAAACCGGTAGGGGACTAAAAAAATATGTATTAGAGAATTGTTGATGTCATACATTGGACACTCATACAAATGTATATATCAAACTCTCACAATGTCTGCTAAAGTGCTTGGTTCTGGTGATCTATATATATGCTTTTAAATTATCAGTCTTTTTTACTTCCTAAAAGCCTTATTCAATGAGTGTCTCTCTCAAATGCTTTTTCAATGATATGGTGGTGGCAAGGCTAAGGCTTTTTCATATTAGGAAAAATGTGCCATATGATATCCAAATTGGGATAATTTTCATGCATTGATATGAAATTCGTTTTACCATATTTAATATTTACATGTACTTTAGACTTACGAATTTAAAAAAATTTAATTCTTAAAAAAAAATCTTTGTTTTTATTATGAAATTTTGAAAAGATACACATGTTAAAGATTAAATGGGGAAATATTACTTGATAGCAGGCCTTGTGCTCTATTGGACGTCTAGATTGATCTTTAATTAAAGATTGCTACTGTTAACTTAAATAAATGAACTGAAAGTATCCCTATTGCATATTTCTGTACTCAATGGCCTTGACAATGAAATCTTACATTTATAATAGAATTATATGAATTTCATTTCCCTGTTTCATTATGTAAATAAACAAATGGATGACTTATTATTTTTGTCTCATACGGATTATTTACGTATCGACCTACCTTTTAGCATGCAAAGAATCAGTCAAAACATAGAAAATAATCTTTCATTGTGTATGTCAGATTTTTCATCCTTATTTGTAACCATCCTTGTTATTTGCCTTTAAATAATATTTCACATCTCCTTGGAGTACAGGGGATAGGTTGAGGGATAGCGGAGATTAACTACATGTAACTATAATAAGTCATTATTAATATTATCTGTGACGAGCAGCTTGAAAACTTGTCAATAATTAGCAATAACTTCCAGCTAAGATACCGTATATCCGGTTATTTTTGGGTATAGCAAATTTCGCGATTTTGGCAGTAATCTAATTTTGGCGAATCTTATTACACATACGAGGGCTGTTCAAAAAGTTCGTGAACTGCGGCTCTGCTGTTCACATCTTTTAATTTGCGTATATGATTTTACAAGAGACATATATGAAAATATGTCCTTAATAAACAGTGAAAAAATCAATACAATATGTTTACAAATAAGAATTCTGTGACAGTTACAAATCACAAGGGGTGCACAATCCGGCGCACGCTGATGATGAAACAAAATGACGTTCGTGACGTCGCAATATAAATGAAACATTTTACCAGCGTCATTGTTTCTGAAAGTACTCTTTTTAGTGTTCAATATCTGCGGATCATATACCAAAACCATTTTTCTGTTTGCGATGATGACCCGAGATATAAAGTGGTCATCTATTCGCTCCATTCTCCGTATAAAGGTCCAAGTGCCACATACTTTCCGCTCTTTATCGGGATTTTTGGGTAATTTAGACACTAAACGGACAGTGTTATTAAGTTAATTCAATTGTTGATTGATAGTATCAATTTGAAACCGCCCTTGTCCGATCTTTAAACAATATGATTATCGATGATAAAGAAAATATTTTATCAACTGACAATTATTCTATGCGGTAAATCTACTGAACACCGGCTAGCATTAATTATCAAACGGACCAGGGTAAATACAGGAAATACAAATAATAACTACAAGTATTTATTGTAAATACGCATATATCCTGATGAATGAACTAAAATATTATTTTAATTAAATTAAATTGTTTTGTCAGAATTGAATGCATAGACCCGATGCACAAATTAAACATGTCGGACATCTCGCAAAACTGTCATAATGCCTGAACTTATGTAGATCTGTTGCAATTGACGTTACAAACGTCCCAACAATTTGCCGCTAAAATTATTCGTAGCCCTTTCTGTCTGTGAGCATGGATTTGCCGTATTGGAATCGCTTGCGCGCCCTGAAACCAAGAGACTTGCTCGACAACTCATTGTTTTTCGTTAATTTAATCACCTTATAAAAATATCAAAGGGCTGCAACCTCTGTGGTATTTTCTGATCTTTGCAATCTAAATCATACTGACTATCTGTATGTATTTTCCTATATAAGTTTATTTTATATACTATAATTAATCTTATGCAGCGACTGCGTCTGTAACAGTTTGAGATTGATACATATGGAATTTTGCATGACTAGAGTTGCATCAAAAAATCATTTTCATTTTTTATGACAGCCATACTTTATCGGCTACTTCCTTAAAAAAGACACTTCAAAAAAAAAAGTTGCCCTCGACTAGGATTTGAACCTTGGGCCTCTCACACCCTAAACAAGCGCGCTACCTCTGCACCACGGTGAAGTAATACATATGTAGCTTGAATAATAACAAATACATTGTAATTCTAAATTGAGAATTCCCATTCCGTGTTTGTAATCCTTACTAATTTCGAGGTATTTTCTTCACTATAAACCTGTTGTTTAACACTGATGAAAATAATTTAGCGAAAATCTTCTCGCCAAAACAGTACGACATGTATATATTCCAGATTTATGTGTACTACGCTCTGGAGTATTCGGTAATCGACATAGCTAAAAATAGCATTTTCATTGATTAAGCTTTACGGAAATAGCCGAACATTTTTCATTGGGTAAAAAAGATATTCATCCGCGAAATTTGTGATTGTAACCTCATATTTCTATTGACTACTCTAAACTTTTAATGCACTGTAATTCGTTAAATGCATACATTAAAAATTATTCTTTATTTTAAATTGCTGGTTTTAAAGCAGTTCTGAGTGAGAACTACTTTGCGTTGTTAGGTCTGTTAGGAAAATTTGTGTTAGACCGTGGATGTTAGCTATGTATTTACTGATCTTGCGATCAGAAAATACAATAAAGGAGTATACCACATTTATTGGTAAAAATTTCCGAAAGAGCGAATTTCTAGTTTTTAAACGGGGTTTATACTTCCCAACTTACCCGTCTGTCTACTGCTGCTCAAAACTTGTTTGTTCAGCTATTCAACGTCCAAACGACGCCAAAAGTCAGATTTATGTCATTTAAATATTAATAGATGATTACTTGTATTTAACTTCATAAAACAATCATTTAATTTGTTTCAACATTTGTTTATATTTAAACATTATATGAAAATTTCGGTGTGCGCCGATGTTGCGTTGCCATGATTATTAAAGTGCACATAACTCGTAAAGTAAATAAAAGTTAACAATAAAAGTAAATCTTACTTTTAAAAATCAAAGCACAGAAGGCGCTGAATTTGTTTGGGTCTCAGAATGTAAGAAAGGTGCAGGTTGTGAGATTATATGTTTAGTGCCACCAATGCTTTCCAGCGTTTTAATTGTAGTAAATTGGCTATAAGACTAATTGCAACACTGATATTCAATCCAATGTTTATTTGACTTTAACAATTTAAAAAAATGAGTTACCTTTACTGGGATTTGAACTCCAGACCTCTCGCTTCCTAAGCGAGCCCGAAAACCCTTCAGCCACGGTTAAATTTATATGTGAACGGCCTGAAGAAAACCATATTATTCTAAATTAGGGCTTGTAACGACTTTTAACTGTTGTTTAACACAGATGTAAATAATCCTGAAGCTTACTATAAGCATGTATATTTATAAAGAATCAAAGGGCTTCAAGTTCTTTGGTATTTTCTGATCTTTGCAATCTAAATCGTACTGTATATCTGTATGCATTTTCCTGTATAAGTTTATTTTTATGTATTATAATTCATTTTGTAAGGCACATACGGAATTCTGCATAACTAGAGTTGCATCAAAAAATCATTTATGTACTTTTTTACGACAGCCACACTTTATCCTTGTAAATCATGGCTACCTCCTTAACAAAAACAATTAAAAAAAGAATTTAACAAAAAAAAAATTTCCTCGACTGGGATTCGAACTCGAGACCTCTCACTCACTAATCGAGCGCGTTACCACTGTACCACGGAGAAGTTATACACAAATGACTGAATAATATCAAGTCATTCTAAATTTAGAACTTCCATTGCATTCAGGTTTGTAATCCTTATTAATTTCGAGGTTCAGGGTAAACCTGTTGTTTAAAATTGAAGTAAATATTTTAGCGAAAATCCTCTTGCCCAAACAGTCCGACATGTAGAATCTATATATTCCACTACTCGGTTTGTGTAGTATTCGGTAATCTACATGGCTAAAAATAGTATTTTCATTGATAAAATCATATTCATCCGCGTAATTTGTGATTGTGCATTTATTGACAATTCTATAAGCCAATGCTATTGTTTAACTTTAAATGCGTTGTAATTTGTTGGATACTTGTAACAAAATAAAATATTTCTTTCTTTTAAATCGCTAGTTTTAAGCTGTTTTGAGAACTACTTGATGTTAGGTTTGTCATAAACTTCTGTGTCAGAGATTGAATGACCGCTTTGTATTTAGTTATTTTCGATCAGAAAATACCAGAAAACAATATAAGAAATCTTCGACCATTCGGGAATTACTTTGCTTGAAAATTGATGCGCCTGTCTTTGACCATCTTTACGCAGTGATCTCCCCTGAATTTTTCGGCTTTAGTGTACATACAAAAGGGAAGTAACCGCTTCAAAAAAGTGGACTACTTTCGGCATTTGCAATTAAGAACATTAGACTCTGAAATTTCGCTACCATTATTTGTTTGGTCTGACGACCCAAACAAATAATAAAGACACTCTTTCGATTCATATCCACTAATGGTGTTTTTATGAACCAAGTAAAAAATGACAGCAAAAATCCACCAACTTTTTGAACATACCTCGTATTTATTTTTTTAGCTTTTTTTCTGCTGACAAAGATAGACCACTCTTTTTTTCAGAGATTTTTTGCTTTCACAGGTAAACCTTTTTACTTGTTTTCAGTTTCCCCTTTGATAAACATGTATTGCTTACAAGTATGTGTCTTGTCTTACTTTTTAGCTCGACTATTCGATAAGAATAAGTAGAGCTATTGCAGTCACCCGAGCGTCGGCGTCGGCGTAACCACTTATGTTAAAGTTTTTGTAATAGTTCAAATATTTTCAAAGTCCATTGACATATGGCTTTGAAACTTTGCACACTTGTTCACCATCATGACCCCAACCTGTAGACAGGAGGAGGTAACTCTATCAAGCATTTTGACAGAATTATGCCCCTTTTTTGACTTAGAATTTACGTTTAAGTTTTTGTAATACCTCAAATATTTTCAAAGTCCATTGACATATGGCTTTGAAACTTTGCACACTTGTTCACCATCATGACCCCAACTTGTAGACAGGAGGAGGTAACTCTATCAAGCATTTTGACAGAATTATGCCCCTTTTTCGACTTAGAATTTATGTTAAAGTTTTTGTAATACATCAAATATTTTCAAAGTTCATTGACATATGGCTTTGAAACTTTGCACACTTGTTCACCATCATTACCCCAACTGTATCAAGCATATTTTTTTTACTATCAAGCACTAAGAATAGTCGAGCGTTGCTGTCCTACCGACAGCTCTTGTTTGTTAACATGTTATTGTAAATCTGCTTATGTTTGTATACCTACTTGAAAGGTGTGAATTATCTTATCATATCAACAATTGGTTAAATAAGCATATACAAAATACATGTTTGCTCACTGTGCCAATGTGTTTTATGTACTTAATAACACTTAATGCTTAATAACCATGAATATCGGATGATATTAGATAATTGATATCTTTGCCTCAAAATGTAAACTATATACAACTAAACTGGGTAGCAAATTTAAAGGAAAATCAAGCTTCAGAAATATGTGAAATCCTTGTATTAAATTGAAGGGAAATTTAGCGAATCTACTTTTACCCCAATTTTCATTGCAGGCGAATAAAGCAAAAATTAGATACTCGTGAAAAAGACCTGATATACGGTATTGCTTACATTATATCCTAGAGTTGGCTATAAAACCTACTGGAAAAAAACAACTACAAATTGCTATTACATTTAAAAAGTTGATGTTGTTCACAGCTAACCTAACACCACTTCTTTTTACTCTGTAACATACAGTATTGGAAAAGTATCGAAACTGATCAATCTGATTTTAATGAGATTGGTAAGGTTCTCACAAGAACTTTTTTAAAGGATCATTTATTGCATATCAAAACAGAATAGGCATAATTAGTACAAAACTTTATGTTCCTAGATTTGCAATAACAACAAAAGTTTAGGATCTTCAATCAAATTTTTCCATCAATTTGATCTAGGGAACTTGCATCACTTAAAATCTTTAGCTGCTTGTTTACTACATTTATTAAAAAACTCAATGCGCTTGGAAGATAAATCTTTAAAAAAAAATGTTTTAATGCAAGAAACCAGTTAACTTCTCTGAAACATATCAAGATTTATATTGTAATTATAATTATAAAAATATGTTGAAATATCCATTTCAAAAATATTGTTCCTTCTTACACTAATATTTCCTTTCACCCTAAATGTCTCTTCCAAGTATGACGATTCAGCAACAATTGAAAATGTCATCAAAATTTAATGAAATAAATATATATTAAATCATTTTATTTCCCCTATTTTTTTCAACCTACAATGTATGATTTAATAGGTTTATGTATTAAAATAATATAAGAAACAGCTTAATTTATGATGTGGTTTAAACGTATATAATATAAAACAACCTGAAATGGTCAATAAACCAGACGCAAAAGAGATCAATTTTCACCATTTATATCATACAAGTGCAAAACAAATGCAAAATATTTGATTTTCTGCACAGCAAGAACAAAGGATATCTTATAATTCACAAGTGCAGATGGGTATTTATATGTATGTATTTGTTATTTTCGATACTTTGGGAACATAACCAGCAAATTAAATTAGTTGAGAAAAAAACAACACCTATTGATTTTGATTTTATTAAATTACTGCAAAGGTGGAGCAATTAACATTTGCGAAATGCAAAATTGCTTTAATCTGTGAAGTATTTGCTCTTACATCATCATGAAAAGATTTGTCTTTCAAAATGCCTGAAATTCTCAACTGCATGCTGCCTCCATGAAATAAACATCTGAATATTTAAATATACATATCCCTCAAGGTGCTATAAGTGTATTGAGCGGATACAAAATTGCCGTATCAACCTTTATCATTTTGAAGTTTGAACTGTAAAATGTAACAGTCACCTTGACTTTGCAGCAGGCCAACTTGTATCCAGAATTTACAATTTGTCTCAAAAAGGTAAAAATGACCAAAATATCATGAACATTCTTCAAGCTATTTAAAAATAGAAAGCAGACACTGTGACCTTGACCTTAACAAAGGACTACTGAAATGTGTGTTATATAAAATTGCCCAGTTAGGGAAATTTAGCATCGTAAAATTGTTTAAATAGGAAAAAATATATGGTACTTTTTGAAACCTACTTTCAGGCTCTTATGGTCACAGGTGAAGTTGAGTTTTAATTGTGTGACATTGTTTATCCTAACCAATGCAAGTATCAACTTTAGCATTTATAACAAATTCAATGAAATTTGACAATAAAATGCCAGGCAAATTCTGTCTGTTCATGAAAATACTGAAATTCAAAATTGTTAGTTTGCATATCCTGATTTCTATTTAATTGGAAATTTTTTTAAAGATTGGGAAAAAATAAGCATATTTGTCAATGGGAATGGATCTGATAATCTGACCCGTGGTGATGCTGGGAATAGGTATGTGTCAGCCCTTAAACTTCGCTTAAGCAAAAAACTATCAAAGCCAATGAAATGCTACTCTATTTCAAATCATATAGCCAATACAATCATGCTCTCATGGCAGAAAAATAAGAACAAGATTTTTATTTATATACATATAAAATCAGTCTTCAAAAAAAACATTTTGAACTTACTCACCATTTGGGCCAGTAACTTTGTACGAAACTAACTTTACAAGCCCAAATAAACAAGCAATTATCATAGTATTGCAAGCAATCCATAAGTCCCCTACCGGTTAGAACCCCAGCAACATTCTGATTTCAATTTTACCAGTGAATGAATGACATGAATGAACTTAAATCTTTTGACTTTGAGTTCCAAGTTTGTCTATTTCACAGTAATGTGTTAAGTTTCCCTGCCTAGTAAGGCAATTATGTTTATACAACCTTGTCATATTATTACGATGTGGGATTTTAAAGTAAATCCTATAAGGAATGAAGAAGTTGGAGTAAAAAATACCAATTTCTCGAAAAAAATCTAAGTTCAAGGGGGACATAATTCTGGAAATAGTCTTGCTAGAGTATTTTAAACCTTCTCAAAAATGTTGAGTGATAATAAGAAACATATATATGAAGTTTGAAGTAGATACATTAGGAAATAAAGAAGTTATTTAAAAAAGACAACATTTTTTTTCATAAAAATTCTAAGTTCAAGGGAGGTAATACTGATAATTTTTGTGCTAGAGTTTTAAACCTTGTCACATATGATGTGGTTGATGACCAGAAACTTATATTTAAAGTTTGAAGTAAACACCTTAAGAAATAAAGAACTTATAGTGAAAAAGCTGAAAAAATTAAATCAGAAATCTTGAAATCCATGCTATTTGTTGCCATAGCAACCAGAATTTTCAACATAGGAAGAAAAGAAAAAGACGTGCATAATCTCCATACTGCCATCTATCCATATATCAAGTTTCATAAAAATATTTTGAGTACTTTTTGCGTTATCGCGGATTCCAGTTTTGTGGACGGACGGACTGACAGACGGAAGTTCTCACAGGACAGTAATTATGTGGCTACTCTATTGTTCTCTCTATTGTTCTTTTTAGCCACACAAAAGAAAATAGCCACATAAAAGCATTATGGAATGAATGACATCAAAGAGAAAGAACAGTAACCTATTGTCCCTCTAGCCACATAATTACTCTCCTGTGAGTGCGGACGGACAGACAGATGGACGGAGGGTAAACCTAAAGTCCCCTCCGGTTAAACCAGTAGGGGACTAATTAATCAAATTTTGATGTACTTTCTTCTCTTCATGGTGAATGATTTTTGTCTTAATTAAAGGCTTACCAGGCTTTGTCCCTTTGATATATATTGTAAAAAGATCAATAGAGTGAAATAAATGACTACTAAACGTAACATAAACAAAGCTGGCACTCTATTAATTAATCACTGTCAACGGAAGTATGCCAAGAAACAGTAGTGATGTAACATCAGATCGCGATTGTATACCACTATATTTATCTTTAAAACACATGTTTATAGGCAATCTCAATTATTTTGGTAGCCCATTGTTGTGAAGGCTTATTTCTAAGACTGGATAATTTGACATATCATTTTAAATGGAGTATATCATAGGTGAATTATTTGCAAAATAATAATTATGTTAAACATTAATAATGATTAAACATGCAATTAAATTATTAATGAATATATTATTGTTTTTTTTAACATTGAAACAAAAATGCTGTAAAACTAGCATACACAGTGTATTATTATATAGGCTCAGTCTATGCGAAAATCTTTTTTTTTTTCAGGCCACAAGGACCGAGATCCTTATGTTTATTTCCAGCCCGGATGATATTTTTGGATCGAACCAGGACCTCAGAAGTGACCGCCAGTGGTCTAACCAACTGAGCTATTGCGCCACCATGCTGACAGTTTGTAACTGTTATACAAATGGTTTTCACTGTACTAGCTATTTAACTCAATGTATCATCAATATTCAGCTTCAATATATTTATACAATTTTGTTTCTATCACTGACAGTCCTACTTCCACTGGATTTTTATGGCATTTACATGACAAACACATCTGCACACATTATACTTTAAATTTAATGGCTGGAACACATTTCTGCCTTAATAGCCCGATTATATCATTAATTAATTAAAGGAAACTAAGTTTAAGCATGTAATTTATGTCTATCATTTATAAACTTTGTATAACTACATGTATTTTGATACATTTTTTAAATATCTTAAATTAATTTAAATTTATTTCTGGTTCTTTCAACCTTTTCGTGCTTTTAACAAATGGCAGTGTCAACTTCATTGTTGCTAAATGAAAAGACGGTCTTGTGATTTCAAATAAAAATGCAGAACATACCAATAACAATAACATCAAGAAAATATCCTCAAATAATAGCAAAATATTAATAGAGGAAGTAGACTAATTTCGCCATTATAAACGGTGAAAGGATAGAGATATGCACGTTCAAATTGCTAAACTACCACAAAGGAGTGAATCAAAGTGCTTGAAGCACTTGGTGCAACTGACGAAAAATAACATCCAAGTGTCACTCGTGCATTAAAACAATTAAAACAACATAAGGGTATCAAGGCAAATCAATGCAGTCGTGAAATTTAAGGACACGATTCGACCTTTTTGAAATTGTTTGAACGTTTCGTAGAAAGAAAGTCGATTTAAAATATTTACACAACTTTTAATTATATGTCAAATCAGGACATAGGCAAACATAAATAAGAATATTTAACCATGGAATGTAAAAACTATGCAGACCTCATCCTCGTAGGTAACCATTCCGTACAGGAGAATTACAAGAACCCCGACATTATTGTATTTGCATGATCCTTAATTAAACATGATTCATTAAAAGGGCTTATCAGACAGAAATGATTCAATTAAGGGGTCTTCATAATTTCAAATAAAGGGATTTTCTACCTTAGGGTATTTTTTGCAGATAATGAAATTTTACCCAGGTTTATGAATACGGCCCCGAGTCTTATTTAATTTCCAGCACATGTATATGTTCATAACTCATGTTTTGATCATGATTACAAAGATTCGAGTGGGGGAAAAACAACGACAATAAAAACAAAAAACAAGCTTCTAAACAGTTAAAGATCCCGTAACACAATTTTTTATGATTTTATATCATAAATATGATGCTCAAATTAAGATTTATCAATATTGTAAGTTCTAAAAAGCATTATTTATAACGATTTTACCGAATTTAACATTTCGTGTAAATAAAGGGAGGTAAATAGAAATTTATTTTCTATAAAGTCAAAGTCAAATTTTTCCATAAGAAATGAATTCATATATTTCAGGATTACATATCATGTGCACAAATATTTGCAGGACATATTTTACATATTCTTCAATGTTTGAAATTTGTTTTATAAGCATATAAATTATATACATATATATTAAATTTCAGTTAAGTGTGGTAACAACCTCAATTACAACATACAGACTCTTTAATAGTTAAAAGAGAACTAATGACAGTTAATATGCTTCAATAAATAGGAGTATTATACTTTGCGCATAAGATTTGCTCCGTGCCATAACATGTACAAGTATTTGCTACAGGTGGTGTTGTGAAGCGCATTATTTTGTTGTTGTTTTTTTTTTTTTTTTTTGTTGTTTTTTTTTTGCTTTTTTTTCGGATAAAGTGCAGATCTGCATGCATCATCGAGTAGAATAACAGTTATTTTAGCGCTTGATCACGTGATCAGTAACCAAAAAAAACTTTTTTTTTCTTTCCATAAAATATTTATTGCTCAAAGTGTTCAAGTCTGCATTTTCATGAAATGCCGTTTATTAACAGCAAAAGATTTTGGGTCATCGTTTTAATTTCCTATTGTTTTAGTAGCATTGTCAAACTTTTCATTTAAAACGGTAACGAAGATTGTTGCATGAGAAGTATTAAACCATTTTACATTTGGGCGCCATGCTTTCCTATTTTGATTATATCTGACAGGCCAAATTGGAGATTACACTAAGTATTCAAATGTGCATACATTCCGAACTGAAACTTGAAATTCAATGAAATCATTACATAAAATCAAATCACCCCTTTCTTTACTGCTGTGAATTGAAGGGTGAATTGCATCCATAATCATGACCATTGATTTTACATTTGCATGGAATATTTATACTACGTGGTTGTTTGATGTGTAAGTGACTTGCAGGTCTTAATTATGGTTTTTTTTTTTTTAATGCGTTATTTAAGGTCGCCGCCGGAAAGCCCATATGGGCGACCGTACACTCAAGTCGGGCCATCCTAGAGCGTCCCGCCGAGATTTTTTCGTCGATTTTTTTCCAGCTTTATTGGTGGAGGAAGACCCCAGGTGCCCCTCCGGGCATTATTTCAGGCACGAGCGGGCACCTGGGTAGAACCACCGACCTTCCGTAAGCCAGCTGGATGGCTTCCTCACATGAAAGATTGCGACCCGAGTGAGGATCGAACCACAGCGGTGAGGGACCTGTGATCTCAAGTCAGCGACCTTAACCACTCGGCCACGGAGGCCCCCTTTAATTATGGTGACTGGTTTGGTACGCTTTTGTGCGTCGTGTTGGCGCTAGCGACAACAGGACAAAGCGCCAAACGGCGCGTTGTTGGACATTTCCACAAGATCACTTTTGGAAGATTTGGTTTTGATTTGGCATGCATGTATATTATGTCAAAACTAAGGTCAAGTTTGAATTTCTTTACAATTATAATTATTGATAGGTATGTCCATTTATATGCAAATTTCTGTGAAATTATTGATTGTGTGCCCTGTCCTGTTTTGTGTCCTGATTGACTCCTTACAGGTGGCCCTGTGTTTGGGGAAGCATTCATTAAATATCGGCCTTCTTTGTTTATCTAGTTGTTTTTGTGTCCCCACTATAGGGGGGCATTTAGATTTACCCTTGTCCGTCCGTCCGTCCATCCGTCCGTCCGTTCTCTTCTTTGTGTCTCACGTAGCTCAAAAAGTAATTGACCTAGAGTTGAATTAGTAAAAATTTCCAATTTTCAACTTTGTCGCACGTAACTAAAAAAAGTATTTGACCTAGGGTCAAGAAACCTTACAAGAATGTTGCTCAACGTGTGTAGTCGTGCACCTGGGTATTTTCGTGTGGATATTTTTAGTATTTTTAGAGTTATTGCCCTTGACTTAGTAAAAATTTACAATATTCAACTTGTGTTGCACGTAACTCAAAAAGTATTTGACCTGTAGGCCTGAAAGTTTATAAGAATGTTGTTCAGCGTGTGTACTTGTGCATCTTGGGGTTTTCTTGTGGATTTATGCAGTATTTGTAGTATTTGCCCTTTACTTAATAAAAGATTTTTAGTTTTCAACTTGGGCACATGTAGCCAAAAAAAAAATTGACCTAGAGACATAAATTTGACAAATCGGTGGAGTGTGGGGCACCCGTGTCCTATGGACACATTTCTTTTTTACATTTGAGATCATCCAAATTTTAGAGCTGTGAAATTATTTTTGTAATTGAAACTTGCCATTGTGCCCTTAGAAGATTGAATTTATGGATCATTCAATCATATTATTGTGTAAATGAGTAATGTAATGAATAAATGTATTTTAATTTTACTATGTTTTATATCCTTATAAGGCAAATTTGAATTTAAAAAGACATATTTGACATAACTGTTTTATGAACAATAGTTTTGAAATGGAATTAGTTAAGTGATTTCTTTTGTTAATATGTATTTGTTTTTTCTTTCACATAGAACGGGGAGAAACATCACTTGTATTTGTATTATATCATAATTTTTTTCATAATATTTTAGTCCTTGAAACATTCTTAATAATTCAGAATCGGCCGTATATTATCCCGCCTTAACAGATCTCTCAGTGAAGTTTAAACACATTGACACTGAATTTTCCTAATGTTCGTCTTCTGCTTTGTTTTGTCGGGTTTTTTCTTACTGCTAGTATGCCTTAATAAAAGACATTTTTACTTTTGTTATGGTCCTTTAACCGTTTTTATATCCCCAGTAGTTTTGCTGGCGACTGTTCCAATGCGGTGTTTTCTGTGTTCCCGTAAATTATGTCTTCTTAATTGCTACCTCCATATCCGAGTGCTTAAGATCGCCAACTTCAAGGTACATGTCCATCACCGCTGTGGGTTAGAATCCAGTCAGTGACATTTGGATTATTTCATATGAGGAAGCTACCAGGATGACTTATATGAAAGTATGTATCATTCGGTTTTAAATAATCCAGTATTGACGCTCAAAACGTGTATAAGATTCATGCCGTATTACAAAAAATAGAGATAAACGGAATCCCTACAAAATACATGTACCTAAAACGGCAGAATAAAAATATTTCAGGCTCAAAATGATTGAGCCTGTTCATGGGCGGTATTAGTAATTGTTACCTATCGGCCACGTCCTGACATAAACATTGACCAAAGCAAAATACCATATCAGGATGTCTCTTTGTAATAAATTGCCATGTTTGCATCAATAAGCTCCCCGAGCATTTCTTTAAGCATTCACATCTCTTTATAATACCTCTTATATAATATAAGTAGGGCGAACTTGTAAATGAGACCACTTAACCTTTCACTGCATGAGCATATTGTGAAAAATGGCTGTTTTCATTGAAAAGCTTCCTGTTACAAGTTCAAACTGCTATGAAACTATAAAAAGTGCTTCAATACAGTTCAAACTTGGCACCAGGGGACGTCTCTAATTTGCCAAAAATCACTATTTTACGTTTTTTTCCCATCAAAATTGATTTCAAAATGATGGATTGAGATAGAGTAAAAGGCTTTTCAGAGTTGGTTAAACGTTACCTTAAGATAGACCTGAGGCCATTTTCATGCTCCCCGAAGGGAGAGCATATAGTCGCCACCTTGTCCGTCTGTCCGTCCGTTGTCTTGTCCCGGAGCATAACTTGAAAACCCTTGGAGATAATTTGTTTAAACTTCATACAGTGGTAGAGGGCATTGAGGGGGAGTGCAGTGTCAAAGAACCATAACTCTATTTTGCCCGGTTTTTGAATTATCTCCCCTTTTAGAAAAATCTTGTCCGGGACATAACTCTAAAACTATAAGAGATATCAACATGAAACTTTGTAGGTAAATAGATCTCAATGGGTAGATGTGCAGTGCACAAGAACCATAACTCTTTTTTGCCTAATTTTGGAGTTATTGCCCTTTGTTAATTTTAACACTTTGAACTTTGTCTGGAACATATCTCTAAAACTATAAGAGATATCAAGATGAAACATTGTAGGAAGATAGATCTCTTTGAGTAAAAGTGCAGTGTAAAACAACCATAACTCTGTCAAGCCTCATTTTTATGTCCAGGACATAGCTGTTAAACTATAAGAGATATGAACATGAAACTTTGTAGGTAGATATATCTCAATGGGTAGATGTGCAGTGCACAAGACCATAACTCTGCCTTGCCTAATTTTGGAGTTATTGCCCTTTGTTTATTTTTACTTTTTGAACTCTGTCTGGGACATTACTCTAAAATTATAAGAGATATCAGCATGAAACTTTGTTGGTATATAGATCTCATTGAGTTAAAGTGCATTACAAAAAAAAAAAAACATAACTCTGTTCTGCCCAATTTTTGAATTATCTCCCCTTTAAAAAAATTTTGTCCGGGAAATAACTCTAAAACTACAAGGGATATCAACATGAAACTTTGTAGGTAGATGGATCTCAATCGGTAGATGTGCAGTGCTTAAGGATTTGAACTCCGCCTTGCCAAATTTTGTAGTTATTGCCCTTTGTTCATTTTTACATTTTGAACTTTGTCCGGGACATAACTCGGAAACCATAAGAGGTATCAACAAGAAACTTTGTAGGTTGATAGATCGCATTGATTAAAAGTGCCGTGCAAAGAACAGTAACTCTGCCTTGCCTTATTTTGGAATTATTGCACTCTGAACTTTTTCCCAGGGACATAACTCTGAAACTACAAGAGGTGTACTTTCCTGTATCCAAAACCTATTCGGGGAGCATCACCCGGCTCAAACCGGGCTATTGTTAGCTTCTGATAAGTCCAAAAAAAATTGGCGATGAGGGGGGCTACTGTTCCTTTTAAACCCCCCACACAGAAGGGAGCACGTTCCCCCTCTGACACCATTGATGGGGGCGGTGCCGAAAAGGTGGTCACATTTTTAACAATATTTCTCAAACGAACAACAGTGTCTGGGTTCTAAATGGGGCATTTTTTTCACTATTTTGGGCCTCAAAAAGGGGACGGGCTGAAAAGTCGTCAAAACACGTCTATACGAGTATGAGGTAAAAGGTTAATTCATCGAGGATATTTCAAGTAGGTGCGTTTTGGGCTACTTAAAATAGAAAATGCAGAATCCTTAAAAAACTCATAAACGGCATAACTTTCTTTGTGTTCAATCTTGTATCAAGGATATACGTGGCACATTTCATCTCAGTGCTAGGTATTATATTTTTATGGTCCTTTGGAATCATTGATTCAAATACATTGTGTTGAGGATTAATTATCACCCAAGTTGGTGCTAGAGGCGTGAACATGTGTTGCACTCCCAATATCACTAGTAAACAAACTAAATATTAACGAGTCTGCGATTTTACAATATTTTTGTTTTGTTTTTATTGCTCTAAAGTGATCTACCCTTTCCAGACTTTGTTTACAAGTCGTAAACAAACTCAAAATAAACGAGTCTGCGATTTTCCAATATTTATTTTTTGTTTTTCGTGCTCTAAAGTGGTCTCCCCTTTCCAGACTTTGTTTAAAACTTGTTAATATCTTTTTATAGGCCCGAAATAAAAATCGGCGTATAATGTTATGCACCTGGTGGCCTATCCATCCGTCCTTCCGTTTTCGTGTCCGGTCTCTATCTTTTGAACCGGTGAAAGGAAATTGTAACTTCTTGGCAGAAAGTTTAACCATAATGAGACGATGTACAGAGCGCAGGTTTGACCTTCCTCCGGCCAAGTTCAATAGTTATTTTGTGTCATTTTCAAAATTTTCTGTCCGCTCTGTATCTTTTGAACCAATAGAAAGAATTTAAACTTTTGGGGGCAGAAATATTACTTGTAATAAGACGATATGCAGAACACAGGTTAGGGCAATTGGCCCCGCCAATTGGATAACTTTTTATAGACTTTTAAAGTCTTATTTTGGTGAAACTACAATACCTAGAGCTTAGATATTTGACATGTAGCCTTGCCTTGTTGGACTCTACAAAACGGGTATTAATTATTCCCCTTGGGTCAATATTGGCCCCGTCCCTGGGACACTTACTTGATATACATCTAATCTTCTATGACAAGAGCTATGATGTTTAGCATAACAGAACCTCTGCAAAACTGATATTAATCAAACCCCTGGGGTCAATATTTTTCCATGCCAGGTTCACTTGATTTATATAAACTTATATAGGAAAACATTTAAGTCTTAAATAAATTGCGTGAAACTACAAAGCACATAGGTTAGATATTTGCATGTAGGCCGGTCTACATTGGATCAGTTTGTAGATTTCTACAAAAGTCAAGTAATCATGATCTTTAGGTCAGAATTGGTCCTCAGCCGGGAGTCATACATACAGGCCCGTCGTCACGATTTTGTGATTGGTGCGGCCAATTTGGTAGATTTTAGGCAGAATCTAGGGGGGTACGGGGGCATGCTCCCCCGGAATTTTTTTATTCTAGGATGCTCTCAGGAACGTTTTCCCGTATATTTGGCACATTTTACAGCCTGTCGCTAGAACATGTTAAAGTAAATTGTCAACGATTTTTTTACAGATTTAAGTGCGTCGTAAGTTTTAAGGGTGAAATTTAAGGTTTGCATAACGGACGGGCAGGTGAACATAAAATATGAATACATGTAATTGGTATTTGGCGAATGAAAAATAAACATTCTAACACTATCGGAATTGTTTCTATATAAACAAAGAAGGCCCGAAGCGTGCATTATTCTACAACAATGCACTCGCCGTTCTTATTATCTCCCTGTGTATTTTCACATTTATTCGTCTGAGCTCCGTGAATGTCCTTTCACTGGTAGCATTAGTAGCAGGCATTACTAACAAAATATTTAAAAACACAACGACCTCAGTTCTAGCACCGATTGTTTTGACACAAATTTCAAAGCGTCAGGTAACAGTACTATTTTCTGATTTGTCAAAATGTAAACGTAACAACTGAAGCTTCACCTCTAAGATGTCTCGGTTAATATCGTTACCATATAAATCACAAACAAAACCAAGTTTTCTAGTGAATGGTCTTCAAAGGTTGTGCGGCCTAAATAAATAAATCCTCCATGTTCTGAAGTACGCGATATCTCGATTGGTCAAATCTTTCTTTAAAACTGGCCATCTTCAAAATACTTAGGCCGGAACACATCCTTCACTGTAATTATGTAATAGAGTAATTGAATGAGTTTATTACTGAATTTATCTTAGGAGTTGAATGAAAAAATATTATGCGAGCCTCTGGCGAGTATAATATTTTATTCAACGAGTTCAATAAATTCAGTAATGAACTTACACGAATTCAATATTCTGTTTATTACAAACCAAAAATAAGTACCTTTTGAAGCGAAAAAGAACAATTTTTCATTGACGCCCATAGAAAAACGCCAACATTTAGTCGCGTATAACGCAAACGACGTCAAAATATATGCATGCACGGCCGTGCAATACCATTTTCAAGGAGTCGCAAAAACGTGCGTGGATATGTGATAAAAATATGACTTTTGAACGGTTGCCGTGTACAATCAATAAAATATTATCAAGTTTTCGGAGACTTCAGGCATACTAGTTCAAGATATTCATAATGCACATATATATACATGTATATACGGTCACAGGGGGAAGACGCTGTGATCTGATATTATCCCGGGCCCCCTCCCCCCCGAAGGCCCTGCTACAACCCATAAAGACTATCAATGGAAGTTGATTTGCACAATAAAAATTCATAAAAACAATATTCTAACAAGTTATTATAGTAAAGGGGTATAATGAAAATCGTCGAAACGTGTCAGAATATTGTTTTTATGAATTTTTATTGTGCAAATCAACTTTCATTGATATTTATATGGGTTGTAGCAGGGCCTTCGGGGGAGGGGCCGGGCTAATGTCAGATCACAGCGTCTTCCCCCTGTGTATACGGTGAACTGTTCGAAGCCACGTCGATGTCAATTATCTTCATACTTAACTTCGTAGGACCCCTACATATATCTGGTCAATAAAAAGTGTCCAGTTGTTTCTTCGCGTCATGTTTGTATATTACCGCGTATTGCATAAGGGGCCAGTTAAGTGTCAAATTGCTATTCAGCGATGCGTGTTTTTTTTTTTTTTTTTTTTTTTTTTATGTTTTTTTTTACTCATTTTTGGCCAAAATATTGGTCCGGCCAAGGCCGGACCGGCCGGACCATCGACGACGGCCTTGACATATGCTTTTTATAGACTAAGGAATAGGAATATACACATTTTTACGAATGTATAAATACTATGCTTTCATATTTGACATATAGCATTGCCTACTACAAAAAAACGCTATATAAACATTTTATGACGTTGAAAAAAAACCTTCTTCTTGGAGGTCTTATAGAATCATAAGGCCAATTAAAATAAAATATTATTCAGAAAAATTTCTTGGTGGGTCTCTACCCTTTTTAAAAAAATTATTTTGATTACTCAAACAAATTTACATTTGGGCGTATATTGCCCAGCCTTTGTGGTGCTCTTGTTTGTAAATTCAAATCTTGCGAGTGTTTAGTAAGAAGACTAACTGGAACCACTTCGGGTACCAGTATCTTAAGGATTTAGCTCAATACAGGATTGGAGCAGTACCTCTAGACGCTTGCAGAAATCATGATCACAAAATAGACAAATATCGTTTTTTTCGCCGATTTTTACAGTTTTCCTTGATTATCGTACTTGATTCGGTGTGAAAAGATGAATTAGACCTGTTAAAGTTCATTCCGTTGGGTAAAAAGACAAGATTTTAGCATTTTATCATTCAAGCGCCTTGTCCGGTATATACCGGAATACGGTATTTAGTGTGGTGCTCCAATTCTTTTTTTAGTCACAGCCGTATCTTAACCACCAAAAATTAATACATTTATATTTAACTGAAGACAAAAGTATATTGTGTATTGAAGAATTAAATTATTTTTATTTTAAAGCAATTTCCTTTACATAACCATGGGAAAAAATTTTTGTTGACTAAAGAATACCATATTGTTTATATGAACTATATTTTATCAACGCGCATTGATATTGTTTACAACAGGTGTTGTGCGGTTTCACATTCTCTCAGAAAATGTATAACACAAATATTTGGATAAAATGAGAATTACACAGCAGGTGGGTACATTTTGATAAGCATTTCGTTTTATTTAAAACAATTGGATTTTTTAAAATGAGTTTATAGATGATTTTAGTAATTTGCTTTTTAAATTGCAGAGTAATTTTTGTCTTTTTCATGTTCAGAATCACACATTCAAAAGCACTATGGAGTAGGTATAAAATATAAACATTTTGAGGTTTTTTTCAATTTATTATATACTTATATTGGCCAGTCACATTTTAATACATTTCTTTGTTATTGATAGAATCCAAACTCCTGGTGTCAGGACAATAGTGGGTAGGCTTATAAAATGATACTTTGACTAGATATTAATATGATTGCTAAAAACCAGAACAATACCATTTAAAAGCCGGTACTTTACCAAAAAGTGTTTTCCAAGGAAATTATTGGACAGTGATGTGAAGAGTTGAAAACACCCATATTCAGTTTTTAATTTCCGGACAGCTATTTACTACCATAAGCCAATCAAAGCCTCGTTCATATGGAAACCTGACAAATCTACATGTGTATAGTGAAACCCCATTGTATTGTGCTATTCATTGTATCGATCTATTTACAAATCTTTTTAATTCTTGCAAAATGCCCCACCTACTGATAGTTTACATTTACATAAATTTTACAACAGTGTCACGAAAATCTTTTCTATTTGTTTTTGTGTCGTAAAAATGATCAAAAAATGTATTCTGTAAGCCACATTGAATAAACCAAAGCACAGTTCAGTCACTGTATCATTACTGGGCAGGCTGTCAAGCAGTTTACCAGTACTAGTTGCCCTCACTTTTGCAAGGAACCAATTTCTTCAATCATCATTACTACTTACCGCAGCAGAGGTACAATGCGAATGACTGTAGTGTAAAAAGGATTTCATGATCAATGACAACGAAAGTGACAAGCATAAAAAGGATTTCATGTTCAATGACATCGAAAGTGACAAGCGCTGTCCTGTAATGGAACCCAGGTCGCCAGATTCACAGTCCAATGCTCTACCTATTGAGCTAACCAGACGGCTATAAGCCTGTCAAAACTATTGACATGCTTAATTAACGTTTTTTTTTGTAACACAAAAGAGAGATTAATCTCTCAGTCAGTTGTTTGGATGTTATTGGTGTTTTATTTTATCTGTTTCAGTTGTTGCGTTCTAAGGCTGCTGGCCCACTGCAGACTGTTGAATTTCTGGATTTGTCAAATTTAGGAATAGGTAAGTTTAATGTAATTATACAAATGGTTATTGATAACAATGTGTCAGATATAAACATGTCTTGAGAATATCAAAGGCAAACTCTTGAGAATATCAAAGGTGTTCAAGATATTGTTGTATTACGTACAATGTACATGTACTTTTCGGAATGTTTGCCATTATAAACCCAGCCTTCAAATATGTCTAGTCTGACCAAATTCTTTACTACACCAATGGGGGAAACTAAGAAACAAATATATTTAAAAACTAGAATGAGTTTATGTTTTTTTATTGAAAATATCAGTCATGTTGCGCAGTTCAGATCAGAATATTGGTCCCTAGGGACATTTCACCAAACAGGGAGAATAGCAAATACATGTTAGATACATTTCTTGCATATTGTACCATATTTTAAATGGTTTACCTTAAAATGTTAATTTTTCATGGAAATGGGTGTCATTTCATGCGCAACTATTTTATTATATGAATTTACAACTTATTAACCATGAAATTACATCATCATGGGCACATTAAAATCTTCCCCAAACTAATGATAGACTGTTCGTTGAACCTTTTTTTTTTAAGAAAGGTGAAGGTTATTTTCGTTTTAAAGTTTATTAAGCTATTTGTCTACTGCAAAAAATGTTATTTAAATTTTTAAAAGAATACTTTTTAGATACAATCATGTACCTGCATCAAAGAAATATATTTGTATACTTCTTTAAAGCAGCAGGCTACCAGATTCATACTAAATTTCATGACAATTTTGAAAATGTATTTAAGATTAAAATATTGTAAAGTGAACAAAGAAAGAAATTTACACATTGCAAATGGCACTTATAATCAACATAACTTACCAAAAAGTGGTTGAAATAGCCTTTACTGCTTTAGTCACGCAGTAGAAATATGGTGATAAATACTGCAAGGCAAAATTCCTTCTTTAGAACTTGTTTATTAGATCTGAAGATGCTTTTTATTAAAGTTTTATTAGATTTCCTACATTTAGTTGTTGAGGAAAATGTGTCATTTTTGAGCATGTGAAAAGGAGAGTCTATTTTATGTGCATGCATTTATTTTAGATGAAAAAAATATTGTAAAAAGCAATACATGTTACATTTTGCAGGTGCATACCTTTTGTTTGTAGAATGCAGTAAATTATGCAAAATGATTGACAGATGTTAATGTTGTGCCAAATTTCATATCTCATTTAATTTATGGTATGGTATAGAAACAAGATTAAGGGTTTCAGGTGCAAACTATGCAAATTATAGTAAAATGAAAAGGCCTTTGAAGTAATAGCTTTGATGGAAAGGAAGTTGAAATTATTACACAATTTACTCAGTATGATGATTTAACAAGTAAAAGAATGATCAATTATTAAAGTATTTCACAATTGCATATTATTGATTATACGCTGCATTTGTGGTTCATTTAAATTTGCACAACCTCTTTTTCTATTGAATTATACAAAGCCTTTTTAAGTTATGAGAAAGCTTTTATTACCAAACTTTATTACTGAATTAATAATCTTTTCATCCTAATAAATTCTGATATAATTACAAGGCAGTTTAGACAGAAAATTATCATGTTACAAGTTTTCTCACAAAAGCAACATTTTTAGAATGTGATTGAAATGTTGAAAGTTGTTGAACACAAATGTTTTTCCAAAGCATGTTCACTTTGCTTCAGGAAGAATTACTCATTTTTCTTTACATCTTGTTTACCTCTTTCTATCTCTTCTTTACTTAGTTTTATATTGGAAGGGGTCATATAGCCATGATTTGAAAAAAAAATATTCAATGAAAAAAGGGCTTTTGTATTCAGCGCATGTCCAGCATTTAATCTGGGCATCAATTTTCTGTGGTAAAGTCAGCATCACACCTTGAATTTTGCACCACCCATTTTTTCATAAAACATGTTGAGGTATTTACTTAAGAACTGACAATACTTGTTTATGGCCATTGCTTACATTTGTAGACTTGAGCACATAAACTCTGTCAGTATACATTGTACCATTTGAGAATTCTGCTTTCAAATCTGAAATACTTATTGATAACCATCATCCCTATTTCTAGACATTTACCTTATTGCCTTTTACATTATTGACTTTGTCAAGCACTGTGTATTGTCAATAACACTGGCCTGTACACAGCTCTTGTTAAAAAACTTGCTCTTATTCTAGAGAATAGCATACTGTTTCAAGGACAGTCCTTGTTTCATTAATGTTGTGTTGTTTAGTTAACTTTTTACTAATTCATTTCTTTTTCTCACTCATATTTCTTACACGGCCATACTTCATTTGTAATCTCCGTCAGAATCCAATCTGAGTCCGTAGCCATTCATTGCTTTGGTTTTGATTTCTGTTTGGATTCAACTTTCAAGGAAGTATATTATTTGACAAATACATGTACCAGTAAATATAGTTCTACTAAAATGTTAATGTAAGTTTTGATGTGACTTTCATATAAATATTAATTTTTTGAATTTTAT
Organism: Ruditapes philippinarum; assembly: GCF_026571515.1. Classification (NCBI taxonomy): domain Eukaryota; kingdom Metazoa; phylum Mollusca; class Bivalvia; order Venerida; family Veneridae; genus Ruditapes; species Ruditapes philippinarum. The sequence goes on along the minus strand of NW_026851791.1, from coordinate 80,945 downwards.
CACTGTAACTTGTTAAAATTTCAGTGTCCATAGAGAGGCTTAATTGTTGTCCAAAGTTACAAGCATTAAATTTAAGGGGTAACTCAATCCTTGAGGTGTCAAACCTTGAACAGAACAGAAATCTCTGGAAGTTAGATCTCAGCAATAATCAGGTAAATATTTGCTTACTAGTTTGTAAAGTTGTTCTTTTTATTATCATTGATTCCATGCCAATTCTGTCCCATTTCCGCCCAGATTCCATGCAAAAATTTCATACAGGTTGTTAAAAGTTAGAGACATTATAAACATGTGATAATTTTGGAAATTTTCTGCTGCTTTCTGTGCTTTGGTAAAAAAAGCATTCAACATGGAAAATGTGGAAGTTTGAAGACACTGTACAAAATATAATAAATAAAATTCCTTTGCTTTTGTATAATTGATAATGCGTGATCTTTGTTTAATCGGACATGTCAATCTTGTATAGTGACATTTGGTGTATGCACCAAGGCTAAACTAATCACTCTTAATTATCTTGTATATTATATATGACTTACAGTCTAAAAATGGCAGAAATAATTATTTCTTAAAAAAATTCTTGCAAATCTTTGTTTTAACAGTACATTAGTAGTTTTATACTGTTTTATACTATTACATGTAGTAAATGGAATTATTCACCTTTTTTCATTCGTAATTGGATGACATGAAATTTAAAGGTAGACCTCTATATAACAAAATAAAATCATACAAGCTAAAAATTATACACATTTTAAACAATCAATAAATTTTTTAACCCATGATTTAAAATGATAAATTATCAGAAAGTATTTTATAAACTTAGCCTTACTGTTCACAAGACTTTTCCTTTCTTAAATAAATTCAATACAAAGACTTACTAAGGGATTATCAGTTGTAAAACAAATTCATACATTATTAAAAGATTTAGCTGTTATTCCTAGATGTCAATCATTTTTTTGCCGCTGATATATAAACAGTAAGCTTCAGTCTTATGCCAAATTTTGTCACCAAAAGCGTGTTTGTATAGTCTAGAAAAACAAACAATGCCTTTCACTAAATCCATGCTTATTATGTTTGTTTAAATAAATAAGGGTTAACATAAGGGTAGTCATAGGTCTGAAAATGTTTGTTTAAGTCTGCGGAATATGCTTAACGCTGATTAAAATGAACTTTGTATACACTTCAGAATTAAACAGGCAACGTTTTAATTGTGTTTGCTAAAATTGTTACGTTGATTAGGTATATGGAAAAAAAATGTTGAGATAGAAAAGAAATTTAAATTTACTTTTGTTGATTTTATAATAGAAGGAAAAAAAATCTTTTGAAATGATGTTTTACTGGTTTATAAAACACATATTGTTACATTAGTGCAGTAACAGGTTAACTATTAAATTATATAAAGAGTTACTGCACCAAGCTGATGATATACATTAACATATACATGTATACCAGTAATCCCTTTTCAAGACTGCTTTTTGGGCTATAAAAAACAAAACAGGGTTGAGACCTTATTATAGCCAAATTTGTTATCCTAAAGTTGAGAGGCAGGCACTGTTACTACTATTATACCAGAATATATGTACATCCATATTCTGTTAAAGACGAACAGATCCTGTTAATTACAAAGCATTTGAACAGTAAATCGTGCAATATTATACCAAAGTGCAAGAAAAATTCATAACTATTTCCATTCTACCATGCTAATAAAATGAATTGATAAAAATATGTTGAACTACATAGAGCGTAGAAGTAATTTTTCTGACATCATTTGGTTTATTGACGTCATATATGAAGTAATAGGACGTGTAAGCATTTGTTTTTTATTCTGTGCATATATCATGTAATAATGCACTTGATCACTATACCTGTGTGATAGGAGAATGAAGCATTTAAAATTTATGCTTTATTTATGCATTTTTTATATTTCTTAATTTTCTTTGTCATACATTTGCTGTACCCGCACTGCTGTGGGTTCAAATCTCTGTAGGGACTTTTGATTGTTTCATGTGAGAAAGCTAACCAGCTATGAGCTTAAGGAACGTTAGTGGTTCTACTCAGGTGCCCATTTGTGCCTGAAATGATGTACGGAACGTCTTTCTCCAACAGGAAAGTGGCCATGTGACCTATTAACTGTGTTGGTGTGACTTAAAACCCAACCAAAAAAACAAAAACGAAAAAGAACATTAGCTATAATGGGACAGTGCAGAAAAATTCAGTGATTTCACTAATCTGTAAAAATACACTATAGATTTTTAATTAAGATATTTCTTGAAGCATTCTTTCCACTTTGAAAGGCGCTTTTCCTAATTCAATGGGAAAAAGGCACTTGTAATAGATATTTACAACTGACTGACTGCTATCGCTATTAAATCTTACAAAAAAATCACTTATAAGAATATCATATTTAATATTTATTTTCATTTATTTATTACACTTTTTACACATGAACTCCCACCCTTATTCATACAAAAACAAATAACAAAAAATCTGTTTACAGGCAAACGCCATAAATAATGAAGTATCAATAGATAGGGTGACATGTAAAAATATAACACAATATTTCCTTACATATTTTTGACTTATTTCAGTAATCTTATTGTAAGGAAAATACTATTTTATGTTTTGTCAAGATATTGGTCTTGAATAAACTAGAGTAATTCTGTTATTGTAAATTAGTGTGTTAAGATTTAATCTATACAGCCATTTATAATGGAAGGTTTATCAGATAATGTAACCTCTATACGAATAACAAGACAAATTTAATTTTAAGCACCTGACAAAATGTAAAATACTTCTTTTGATGTGTGCATTTAAATAGTTTTACATAAAATTATTATACAACTGTGTATTCTTCTGGTTATATAGACCCTTTTTTTCAGAAATTGCATGAAATGTAAACAAAAATCACTCTGCATTTTCCCTAGGATATTAGAGTTCATTGTAAATTTTAAGGTGTCCCTTATAAAAACATAATTTCAGAAAGAAAATTAAAGCAGCATCATCATATCAGTCTCCATATTCATACTTATTTTCATGAAGATATAAAAAATGAAATAAAAATAGTAAAATATTGTCAATGTGAACAAAGAAAGTAATTTACACATTTCAAATGGCACTAAAAATCTAAGAATATTACCAAAAATATATTACCAAAAATATATCAGAATATACAAAAATAGCCCTTTCTTTGTTAGTCGTGCTGTATACTTATGGTAATTAATACTGCAAAATCAGTCGTTAATGACATAGAACATGTAACTAATTTCTTGAAATTCAAATATTTTCACAATTTCCTTAAAGTCTCAGTATATATTTCTAAATGTTGATTTTCTTCAGGCATGTGTCTGTATAAAATTTTATCATGAATAATCCATTTTTTTCGGTACTAGGCCTTTTTTCAAGTACAGTAATCTTAGAGATAAACTGTAGAGCTCTTGACTCGAAAATGCTTAAATAAAACAGAAAATCAAATTTTGTTTTACCAAATTACCGTTCAGGAATGGAAATCTAAAATGGTTGGTTAGTGTTGGGGGTCCATGGGATGCACTTGTTTTGAAAAGTGGCAGTACTGAGACCAAAAACCTGGGACATAGATTCAGGAAACCTGCGTTAAGGAAACTCCTGATAACTTGAGATATTTCTTATCATTATTTAATCCATTATCTTGCAAAATTGCTGAAATTAATTTTTCCTTCTTTGACTTTTGGACTATCTTTTGTTGAATTTTATAGTGCCAGAGGTATTTTAATTAAACCAAATACAAATGTAGTCTATTAATAGATCACATATACATGTATGGGTAGGAACATGGGTAGGAACGCCCTACTGTTTTTATGGTAGCATAGCCATCAATACTTAGCATTAATTAGCACACTTGAAAAAGGATTAATTAGCACTAGATTGAAATTTTTTATGGAAAAAAATTAATATTATTTTTTTGATTGGTTCCTAATTGGGATGATAAAATTGCTGAAGCTTCTTTTACAGCCTGAACAAACTGTACTTTTGGCTGTAATCAATTTTAGTTTGATTCATTTAATATTGAAAACCCATTTCATTCAACAATATACTGTTCCAAATTCAAAGCATGGCGAGTCCATTTTACAAATTTAACATGGATAGGGCTGACAGTAGGTAAACTGACAGATATCTAAAGTAGTGCAAATGTTTAATCTATTAAATCATCTATTTTTATAGGGCATAGAATAGGGTGATAAATGCATTGATTATATAATACATAGTCTAATTAATCATGATAACTGTTTTTAAAAAAATTGATATGTTAAAATAATGATAAGGGTGTCAGGTAATTTGTTTTACTCCCCTATTGCCAGCTTTTATAAATCATGATGACTGAGTTATTGCCCATGCCACTTGTTAAGTGCACTTTAACCCGTATTCTGCTAGACTCAAGAAGTATAAGTCTTTGCCACCATGTAGAGCCAGGGTTAAAGGTTATAAAGAAAATGAAATTCTTTAAGCTCAAACTCAGATCTCAGTTAAATGTTTGATTAGTCAGAAACTTACACAGAATTTACATTGACCAATGAAAATCCTGATATTTGAGTCAAGACTCAGAAAATAAGTTTAATAACCATGAGCCCAGGCCAGCTTGCACCTCCATTGGCTGACTGAGTTTTCATCTTGATATCCCTAAAGTAATAAGTTTTTGAGAGACAATTCTAAAAATCCAAAAAAGAAATTCAGTTAGCATATTAAATGTTACATTATTTTTAGTTACTATTGAGATTTCTTAAATTAAGAATGAACAATTCCAAAGTCAGAGGAAGGCATAAGACTAAATTAAAAATTTACCACTTCCCTTGATTGGTAAGTAAGAAAATGCTATGCTGCAAGGTTAAGGTTACTCCTCATATCATTAACAGATTGGTAGCCTTTCATTCACAGTTTAATGATGTAACATTACATCCTTAATCAAAAATTTGTTCTTGTCAAATTATTTCTGTATTTCAGATAAAGGATTTGGATTGCTTGTCCAAGTTTATTGCTCTTGGAACTCTGAATCTAGCTAACAATGACCTCTCATGGCATCAGATTGGTAAACTGCGACATCTTCACATCCTTGAACTTAGTCTCCATGGCAACAAGCAGCTTGAGAAAGATCCCTACTGTAAGTTAACTTCATGCTTCTTATGTGTATGTATATATGTAAACATAGTGTCAGTATGATCTAGCAATGGACGTGGTTAATTTACAAACTGTGTTCATATTTTTGCTTTGATTGCCACATTTAAAATTTAAAACACCCTATTTGTTGACAATAACGTCCCTTTATTGGTTCATTAAGAAAATGCACTTCCCTTGATAAATGAGTAGGAAAATGCTCTCCCCATTTATTTAGTGAGCAGGAAAATGTATTTTTCATCAATTTTCTTATTCTTGGTTAGTAAAATGTTAAAAAAGCAACCAGTTTATCAGGCCATACAGGATTTCCCACTCCCCTAAAGATCATGCGGATAATTTCACTCCAACATAGAGTTCATTATGTTGAATGTAATTTTGTGATTTTTCAGATCGTATACATGTGATAGATTGTTTACCAAATGTATGGATGTTAGATGGGAGAATCATAACATGTAAGTAACCTACCGCTATGCATGGTATATTCTATAGTCCATTTAGAATATTGCTTGTGTTGTCGTATTTCCAGCAGTAAGACTTTATTAAGTTTTTCTATGAAATTGGTCAAACTGTTTTATTTAAGAAATAAGACCAATTCTCCTATAGGATTATCTGTCTAAGACCATAGATTATAACGTTTATCTAATACCATAGATTGTAACGTTTATCTAAGACGTTTATCTAAGATCATAGATTGTAACATTTATCTAAGACCATAAATTGTAATATTTATTTAAGACCATAGATTGTAATGTTTATCTAAGACCATAGATTGTAACATTTATCTAAGACCATAGATTATAACATTTATCTAAAACCATAGAGTATAATGTTAATATAAGACCATAGATTATAACATTTATCTAAGACCATAGAGTATAATGTTTATCTTAGACCATAGATTATAACATTAATCTAAGACTATAGATTATAATAGTAATCTAAGACTTTTAGGTTAATCACTTTTGCAACTGAATAATTTTCAGAAGATGAAAGGTACTTTGGATATTTGTTAAAATTAATACAAGTTTAAAGAAAACTTTTTATTAGGTTAACTGCATTTTTGTAATGTCACTTTTCATTGGATAATCTGGATGCTTATATAAACTATATACACGCCTAAGTAATTTCATTTTTTGCACAAATAAAGGAAGTTTGCTGAATTATAAATTCATTGTAAAGATTATTCATAGGTTATAATTATGACTGTTGTAAAATGGATGTTACGATATAACTTACCTAGTGGCTGAGGTATATATGCAATCAACTGTTTATAAAGGGCCATATAATCTGTCAAATTCTTTTTAACTGTCTGAAAATGTAAATTTTTGGCAGAAACACCTTAGTATAACAACGTTCTTGCATATCAGACTGGCGTTTCCGTTAGTTTTTCCCATGCCGGAAATTTAATCTGGCATGGGGTGTTCCAGATGAGTCGCGTGCTGTACAATGGCACGATAAAGATGACGTCATTTTACCGTTATGAATGATTTTGTAATTCATACGCTGTTGAATGAAAGTAGTTACGGTTGTAATGATATAAATTTTCATTGAAAATAAAGATAAAGAATTTAAAATATAATGGAATATGGTAGAATATGCAAGAAAAAATATCTGACATATGTTTGCGGTTCGGATCGGAATATCCGTCCCTCGGTCACCCGCCCATGGGCGGTAACTCGGCAAGCCTCGTTACCGCCCAATGGGCGGATCACCTTGGGACTGATATTCCGATCCGAACCGCAAAATATGACAGATATTATTAGTCTTTTCCTTTTTCAAAGCAGGTCAAGTTCATAATACAAATTTGAATGAGTAAGTATTAATGAGCTTAATTGACTGTTATCATCTAAAGAATATTGTATTGTCAACTTGGGAAATATATCAATTGTTATTACTGTTGTTATATACTGATATATGATATATAATCTTGTGATATTTATGTTATATATTACAGCTGCAGAAAGGTTACAGGTGAAACATTTTTTTTCTGACTCAGCATTAACAGAGCATCCCATTGTAAGTTTTGTTTCCTATTTGTTCCCTATTTTGAAATTTAACATTTAGAACTACATTAACAATATGGTTAACAGTAAGGGTCATTTGTTTTATAGAGACTTTGACTAAGAATAAAAATCATCTTAACATGTTATTCATATTAGTATAAAACGTACAACTCAAGAATCATTCTGATACTTGTGAATTCTTAAAAATAGGTCAAGGTCACACTTTGAGGTCAGAGGAAAATGCATATTTTAGAAAATGCTTGTTCAGAGTGAAACTTCTACATACATAGAGGGATTGTTAAATGATTTTGCAGAATGTACAATATTGTGTGAGGCATAGTGCTTTTGCACAAATTTTAAGTCCATTTTGCCAAGGTCAAGGTTACATGCAGAGGTCACCAATCGGATAAGAAAATGAAAATATGAGTATTGGTCTATTCAGGTCATGATAAATTGTTGGATTTTTAATGCAAATTTTCACAATTAAGAATCTGAGCATTTTTGAAAAGTGTATTTTGTGTCAAATCGGCACTCTTGATTTAAAATTTGTTTACCCATCAGGTGGCATGTAGCTTTAATTTTTGAATATTCTATTTCTAAATTTAGTGTACAAAGTAAAAAATTTTCTTATGGTTGTTTGTTTAAATTATGTTTTAGAGACGGAAATTATCAAAAGAATGGTTTGTGCCATCAAATCTAAAGAAGATAGAAGTAAATGGGGTGTATGGAGAAAAGGTACGGTACTTTAAAATCAATTAAAATCTATATTTGATAACAAAATGGTTATGAAATGGTTTTGAAAATGGACCATTAATAGTTAGGTTTAACATGGACATGTTTAATTATTCTCTTTTTATTTTGGTGTTATTTCCTGCCTACAATTAAAGAAGTAAGTAAGTGCAACAATTATTGTTTGCTATGTACATAAGGAAAACTGTTTTTTAAAAGGTTTTTAATTACCTTGTTTTTGCTGTATTATTTTTTTGGCAAGGCACAGAATTGCTTTAAACATGTTATGTAAATCTTATTTACTGTACACATTTGTCTAAATACTATTTTATCCATAGAAGTTAGTATGAATATAATATGTTGTTTAAAGTTTTTGAAACTTATTGAGGTCATGAAACATATTGGCATTGTCCCTTTTGTCTTAAAAGTTAAAAGTATATTAGGGCTAGAATGTAGTAGATATACAGTTGACTCTCGGTAACTCGAAATCCAAGGGACTGGGCATTTAACTTCGAGAGAAACGGAATTCGAGTTACGTGGAACTACCACCATTACATGTATATACTTGTGCCTGATTGAATGTGCAAAGGAGTAGGTTTGTTATTGTTGTTAGCGGCAATGCTGCAATATTCAACCATTGAAATGACGGTAAATCACTCACAACTGCAAATTATTAATGAACAAAAATATATCATTCAAAATTTAATACATGTATATTAATAGTGAAACAGAAACACACAATTACATTTGATTTAATTCATCATCGGACGAAAACGAAATTAGCAACTATCCTGAACCGGAAGTACAAATATGACAGATAATTAATTAAACAAATGTCCTTTACGTTGATAACACACATCAATACCTAGGCTGTTATTTGACTAACACCCGTCAGACTGGCATGAGTCAACTTTCTTTAAGAAATGTAATTAAATTTTAATTTAGTTAACTGTTAAAACCAATTAAGTCCTGAAACGGATTAAAGCCACTTTTACGACGTGTTAATAATACATGATGACCGGCAATTAAAAATTACTATGAAACGTGTAAATCATGAGTGACAACATCTCACCTTGATGTTGCCGACCTTTGATCAGAGGGTTGTTTTCACACTTCGACTTATTGAGATGTAAATATGTTTGACTTTAATTGAGGGACCAAATTTTTCTTTTCGACTAAACAGGAGTCTCGGCAAGTCAAAATTTGACCTAAGCGGAGTTAAAATACAAAGATAAAGAAGAAAATTTGACGGGACTTTAGAAATTATTTGACTAAGGCGGAATTTTGAGTAAAGCGATTTTGATTTATTGAGAGTCAACTGTACTTTTGTTTGTGTAGATATATCTGTAACTTAACTAGCATGATGTTACATTAAAAGGACTCCCCTGAGGTTTTTTGACATGATGTGATTAGAAATGTGTTTTTCAAGATTAATGTTCCATTTGATGTAGGTCTAGACCCATAACTTGTCTGCAAAATTTCAGATCATTAGCTCACCCCATTTTTCCAGAATAATTATTCTAACCCAAAATTTAAAAGCTCTTTTTAGTTATATTTGGCTTAGAATAGCACAAAAATATGATTTTCATTTTAATTTTAGAGTATATTTCATAATTATACCCCCACCACAAAATGTGGGGGGGGGGGGCTATAATGGATTCGCTTTGTCGCGTCGGTCGGTCGGTCGGTCGGTCGGTCAGTCGGTCGGTCGGTCGGTCCGTCCGTCTCCATTTTCGTGTCCGCTCTATAACTCCTATACCACTTGAAGGATTTTCTTCAAACTTGGCTCAAATGTTCACCTCAGCAAGGGGATGTGCAGAACCCATGTTGCCCATGTGTCAGCTCAAGGTCAAGGTCACAATTGAAGGTCAAATATCAAACACAATCATATATAAGACAGTATGTCGTGTCCGCTCTGTAAGTCCTACAATAATTGAAACATTTTCTTCAAACTTGGTTCAAATGTTCACCTCAACAAGGGGATGTGCAGAACTTATGTTGCCCATGTGTCATCTTAAGGTCAAGGTCACAATTGAAGGTCAAATCAAACAATCAAATATTACACAATATGTCGTGTCCGCTCTGTAAGTCCTACACTTATTGAAAGATTTTCTTCAAACTTGGTTCAAATGTTCACTTCATCAAGGGGATGTGCAGAACCCATGTTGCCCATGTGTCATCTTGAGGTCAAGGTCACAATTGAAGGTCAAATATCAAACAATCAAATATTACGCAGTATGTCGTGTCCGCTCTGTAAGTCCTACACTTATTGAGAGATTGTCTTCAAACTTGGCTCAAATGTTCACCTCAACAAGGGGATGTGCAGAACCCATGTCACCCTTTGCCGGCTTAAGGTCAAGGTCACAATTGAAGGTCAAATATCAAACAATCAAATATTGCGCAGTATGTCGCGTCCGCTCTGTAAGTCCTACACTAATTGAGAGATTTTCTTCAAACTTGGCTAAAATGTTCACCTCAACAAGGGGATGTGAAGAACCCATGTTGCCCTTTTGCCGGCTTAAGGTCAAGGTCACACTTGAAGGTAAAAATTGACTTAGAAAATGATCTTAAATTTTAACATATATCTTGATATTTCTGAATCTAGGAAAGGTATCTGCTTGAAACTTAAAATGTATATGAAGTGTCACAATTAAGATATGCTGGTCAAGTTTCATAACTCTGTATTGCATTTAAACAAAGTTATGCCCCTTTTAATCTTCAAATTTACATACAATCACATATTAGACAATATGTCGTGTCCGCTCTATAAATCCTATACTAATGGAAGAATTTTATTCAAACTTTACTCAAATGTTCACCTAAACAAGGTTATGTGCAGAATCCATGTCACCTTTGTGCAGTCTAAAAGTCAAGGTCAAAAATTGACTTAGAAAATGTTCTTAGATTTTAACATGTTCTTGAATATTTCTGAAACTAGCACAGGTATTTGCTTGAAACTTAAAAGATATATGAGGTGTCACAATTACGATATGCAGGTCAAGTTTCATAACTCAGTATTGCATTTTGACAAAGTTATGCCCCTTTTTAAGTCTTTAAATTTACATACAATCAATACTAGAATATATGTTGTGTCCGCTCTATAAATTCTATACTAATGGAAGGATTTTCTTAAAACTTTACTCAAATGTACACCCCAACTGGGCGATGTGCAGAACCCATCTTACCCTTGTGCCAGTTAAGGTCAAGGCCACACTTGAAGGTCAAAAATTGACTTACAAAAAGTTTAGTATATTGGGAAAATGTAAGGTTATTTGTAACTGTTTCGAACATGATTTGATAATAGATATTTATACTATTACCTGTACAATAAGTCTTTTTTTCAACAGAGATAATTTCTTTTTATGTATTTGTGCGACTTAAGTTATTTCCTTAACCACCTTTCCAAGTCGTCTTCTGTCAAGGACATTGGTGGGGGTATGAATCGCATTCAGCGATAGTTCTAGTTATCTTTAGCATATATATCTTTCTGTTTTAAGTGCCCCAGCTGCTCTATGTAAGAAATTCAAATTTTATATTTTAGGCTTTTTGACCTCAGTGGAGTTCCTTTAAGATCATTAAATGTTTAGACTTATTTTTCAAAAACCCATTGGGAAATTTTAGAATTACAAGTCTCTTTTGTATGATATATTTTATTACCTTTATGTCTTCAGGCAACACATGTAATGATCAGATTTCCAGCCAATGGACCAAGCAATATTGGTAAGGAAAAAAATTTTCTTCAATAAATTATACATTGTATAGTACAGGGTCTCCTCTGTCAAACTTTCCAAGAGCCAAAAGTGCTGAAGGTGAAATATACTTGTGTTTTTCTTTTGTATTTAACATTTACACAGAAGAAGACAAAAGTTTAACATATTCTTTAATGAAGTTGTTTGCTACATTGATATTCCAGAAAAAAACATGATTATTGACCCCAAGGTTTGAATACTAGGTCAAATCATGGGGAATATTGTCAGATACATGTATTCCTAATTTTATATCAGAATGCATTCAATTTTTTACATATGTGTACTAGTAATAACATGAATGAATGAGGTTTCAAAAGAATAACCTTAAAAATCCTATTCAAAATACGATGAACTACTGTATTAACCAGAATAGGTAATAATGATTGGTATTTATATCAGCTAGTCTTATGATTCTTGTATTTTTGTTTCAGAAATGGATAGAAGACGTCTGAAATACCTCTCGTATAATGCTCAATGTGACCTTTTGCTAGAAAAAAAATATGCAAAAAGGTAAAGAGTTACACTTAATTATAAATACTCAAATTGATAATAATTTACATTTGCTTCCAGCATTAAAATTATAGGCAAGTTCATTTTATAAATCTGGCTGAGTAAACTTAAAAAAATGCTACATTTGAAGGTGCAGTCTGTGGCTAACACAATTTTCAGAGACCCAGGTCACACTTTTTCCCCTTTCCCCTGGTAAAGCTTGCAATAATGTTTTACTTTACTAGACTTGTGGCAAAATCCTTTCATTACTGTGGCTGTCATTGAAATTTACTGAAATAAATGATACTGACTAGATGATACTTTGTTTTATATCAACAGATGTTTTATATCAACAGATTTTCCATAGATTATTACTAACATTTATTTGAAATATTCTTATTTCAGGGAGTTTTCAGTATTAAAATACAGAAAGACATTTATAGAAGATATACTGGATGCGAGATCTGGGGACAGGGAGAGATGTAACATGTTACTGTTACTTCTTGTGGTAGGTTATAGTAGCACAACATGCTTCTTGAACTATATCCATTGCAGTGATCTTCATTGTTTTATATTCATGACATAGATCTTCATGGTTTTATATCCATGACAAAGATCCTCATAGTTTTATTTCCATGACAAAGATTTTCATAGTTTTATATCCATGACAAAGATCTTCATAGATTTATATCCATGACAAAGATCTTCATAGATTTATATCCATAGATATTCATAGTATCATATACATGGCAAAGATATCCATAGCTTCATATACTAACAATATCTCCATAGTTTTATATTCATGACAAAGATCTGAATGGTTCTATATCCATGACAAAGGACTGTATAGATTCATATCTATGACAAAGGTCTTCAAACTTTTATATCCATGACAAAGATTTTCATAGTTTTATATCCATGACAAAGGTCTCAATAGTTTTATAACCATGACTAAGACCGTCATAGTTTTATTTCTATGACAAAGACCTTTATAATTTCATATCTATGACAAAGAACATCATGGTTCTATATCCATCATAAAGGCCTTTATATTCTTGGCAAAATCTCTATATTCTTGGCAAAATCTCCATAGATTTAAATAGATTTGTATTCATGTTAATGAAAAGTGAATCTAGTAGCTTATTTCTCAATGCTGACAGTTTAAATACAACTTGGTGTATAGAGTTTTTATGTCAGGAAGCTATCAAGCTATCTTGAAGAACAGAAGTTCTCAATTGAGTGCCTGAAGAAATGCAAAATGAGTCATTAGAGATCTTTCTTGTCCATTAAAGTCGGAAAGTTGTCATATGAGCTGAATAGTGAATGTGTGTCTTGAAATCAAATAAAAAAAAAGATTATTATTTATCACATTATAGGTTCATGATACTATACTGATTTGTCAATGAGAAAATAATAAGATGTGAGTTTTTGCTTAGAATAAAATTGCAACGCAACACTTAATACCAGTACCTGGAGGTCAACAATGACATTTTTCTAGAAGCATTTGCCAAGAATGATATTGAAGGACTGCTACGAACTTTGCAACAGTGTTGTTGCGCTTGTACATAGTGTTGTAACCATTTACAATGCCCATTTCTGTTTTCATTATTTTGATTCTATTTTTTTTTCAAAGGCCACATTAGAGTTTGTTATGCCTACGCACCTTGTAAAAGAAACACTTGAAGTTGCCAAACTTAGTAAAATTGGGTAAGTTGTCTTTTATAATTGAAGTTAATGTGAAATAAAAACTTGCATATAGATATTTTTCCCTAGGTGTATGCCATAGAAAATGTTTTTAATGAAATAAATGTTGATGTTTCAATATATAATCAACTAGCTGTGAATAGAGATTTTTCCTAAACTTCAACCCTTTACAATTGAAATGTATTTCAAAATGACTATCTTCTATTCTTACAAATTTATTTTAAGATAGGGAGAGTGCAAACATAACAAATACTGGGAATTGACTTAATTTTGTGGGCATGAAATTTTTAGGTTTTCTCACAAAGAATATTTTTATGGATTCTTAAATTCATGGACCATTATTCAAAAAGTTAAAATGTAAATAAAGTGATTCAAAATAATCTTACAGCAGATGAAATGTAATTTTGTTGGATCTTAACTTCATGGATTGACCTATCCACGAAAACCAAAAAAATTATTGCCCCACAAATAATAATGATGCAGTAAATGTCTATGCTAGAATTGATTGAATTATGAAGAAACTTTTAAAATAGATGTTCTAGCTTGAAAGTTCTGGCCCCATGTTCACAAAGATTTAAGGATCAGGATCAAGATCAGGAATCAAATTTAAAAACTCAAATATTCTCCATTATTTATCCTCATAGATTAAATATTCAGTGTTAACTATAAAAAACTGGACTTGAAATAGCATGTTTTTATGAAATTTTAGAATAAATTTATTGTTATTTTTACAAGATATGGGCATTTACAGTTGATCCAAATTTTGATCTTGATCCTAAAATTGATCCTCATTTTCATCTGATTATTTTTGTATTTGTTTTGTTATTTGTTGATTTTATCTCAGAAAAGGTTTGTTTCTTTGCAAAATAAGCAATTTTTTATATTTGGAATATGTACCATTTAATTCTAGCATAATACAATCAGTTTTAGTTTTATAAAACAATGAAAATAAAATCAGGATCATGTGATCCTGATCCTGATCTTTTCTTTGTGAACATGGGGCCTGGATTTGATTACGCTTTCATTATTGTATCATTTGAAAAAAAAGAATGTGCTTATTCTATGTTTCAGTAAAGTGTATTCTATGGACTTGTTTTTACTGCCAAAAGATATCCGTTGTCATATTGTGTGTATATTGCTGGGTGCTGTCAAAGTCGATAAAGATTCTAAAGAGGTTAGTGAACACTTGCTTCAAATGAAAATACATTTTGTTGATTAAACCTTAAGCTGCTGAGAACAAAAGCATTTATCTGTTGCCAGCAGAATAATGCCAGGCCTGCTTGCACATCCATAATTTAGAAGCTCTACTCTGTTGCCGGCTTGTGCCTAAAATAATGCAGGTGGGGACAGCCCTGAGGAATTGTTGGCCGGGTCAAATTGAAGATATGATACGGAGTCTAAAAAGAAAAGAATATGTTCTTAATTCATTGCCTTTATTCTTTCTACTTAAAACATGGCGGAGACTGCCGTTGCATAACAACATGTGGCATAATAACATTTAACTAATTGTTCACAACTAAAAATAACAATGTTTTGACTTTACTCATGTCTAGGGGTACATGCAAAGAGTATTAAAATATAAATCATTATTATGATAATACTGCAATGTAAAATGTTTGGAATGAATAATAATAACCTGATTAACGACACAACCTTAATTATTTATATATCTGATTGAAATAAAAACATATTAAACTGATGATTACTAAACTGCTACTATAGAAACTTAACTTGAGAATTTACTATTATGCATAAAACAATAACAATCTAAATCATTGGCACAAATGATAATACTGACAATCAATTTATTTGGCACTTATAACTGTATATACTTAACAAAAGATGAAAGATAATAAATGAATTGTTATATGTTCGGTTAGACAAATAGCATATAAACAATGCTCAAAACAATATTGTATATGTTCGACTTTATGTCGTTTAATTGCCTTTGGGTTCATTTACCGAGCTCTTTCCAAATATGGCATAACACATGCTATTCTAAATAATTGTCTAAACAATTATTAAACTGTATTTTACTTACAAAAAGTTCATAGTTATCATATAAAATGCGTATTAACAATAAACAGTAAAAATATGATGATATATAGATGAATATCAAAATACGTATGTAAAACGTTTATCCGCGAAAACATATGACTCTCAACTTTAAACATGTTTGCAAGCTAAACAATACAATGTCATTGATAACAGTTACGATAAACAAAAAATACAATGAATAAACCTATCGAAGAAAGTCTTTTTCTTTCTCCTACTTGTTAATACTTACCTAAAAAGAAAAGAATATGTTCTTAATTCATTGCCTTTATTCTTTCTACTTAAAACATGGCGGAGACTGCGCCAAATTACCGCAAAGAATAACTTACGCAAAGAACGCTCAACATTTTTTATAGGGGTGCCTTCATCAACCTCACAGAATCCTCCACCAGTAAAGCAGGAAAGTCACTGTTTGATCTATACAGTGTTGTTAGAATTAAAAATCTCACAAACAAAACAAAAGAAAAAAAGAAAAAGAATTAAAAAAATTATTTTGAATTTTTTTTTTTTAGAAGAACAATTTCTATTGCTGTCAATCCTCTGCTTTGAAAAAATATGATTTAGAACTCAACTAAAGGATGTTCTTGTTGTATTTCAGGATGGTGGACTGTACGACAAACTGTATTTATGTCTGTTTTACACTGTAGCAGAGTTATCAAAATTATCAAATTCCATATTTGGTAAAAATACATCGCCAAAATTAAAAATGACACAGTTGTAAGTGCATCTTTCTTTTGCTATGTTGTGATAATTTTGAATTTGACATTGTTGCTTAAAATTAAATTATTTTCATTTTCACATCCTCATTCTGTAAGCTTGGGTGTTCATGCTTGTATTCAACTTAATTTTGACATATATGTAATATGACCTTGACCCTTAAATGGCATTGACCGTCAAGGTCAGATCTTTCTTAAAATTTCAAGATAATGAACCATGGCTAATATTTGTAATTGGGTCAGAATGTGGTATTTGTGTTCCACAAAGGACAGGCAAGATATATTGTGTACACATTTAATTGATGACCATGACTTGTACATGACTTTAATACCTATGTTACTATATATAGTAACAAAATCTAGGGTATTTTAAGGCCATTATGGCAAGATCTAGGTCATTATGCAATTTCGGCTGCTTTGCTACTTGGCATTATTTTTCCATAATTGGTTAGTGAATGAGCGTATGTGCAAAATGACGATATCAACTCAAGATGGCTGCTGACGTTGAATGAACTGTAGTCACTTGCACTCAAAGTTTTAAGTTTAAATGACATAATTAATCACAATTTACAAAGCTTAACATTGAAGATTTATAAACTCAAGGAAAGAATACAATAACTCTACTCTAACCAAGACAAAACATGACCATCAGAAATTTCCAAAAATGATTTCAGTTTGACGTTAGAAAAAAGTTTGGATCGGTGGCATTTAGAGTTAGACATCTGAGTCTTGAAGGCACAAAAGATTTTAAAAAAACTGGCACTAAATGTTATTCTCACAAAAAATATGAGTATTTATCGATATAAACAACAATAAAACAACATTGTCTCATATTTATATTTTTGTCTTGTTTTCAACGTTAATCTGAGGGTTAAAACTGAATGACAGATATTTGTTTACATTGACAACTGTTCGTTTCTTAGAAAGGGCGACAACCAAGATTAACGGCGATGTCTTAATACCGTATTTCGGACATAGGTATTAAAGATATTAATACTTTGTTGCTGCTCGCCATTATCGCATTATGCGATAATGGCGCTCGAGTCCATAATGTCCTTTGGGCCTGCGGCTCTAAGGCCATTATGCACATCTTCAAGCCATTATGGCGTAATGGCGGGCAGCAACCAAGTATTAACCTCTTAGTAATGTTGTTTTAAACGATTATTATGCCTATAGTGAATATATTGAAAAATTATTATGTCTCCCCCACCTCGGGGGGAGACATATTGTTTTTGCCCTGTCCGTCCGTCAGTCCGTCCGTCCGTCAGTCCGTCCGTCCGTCAGTCCGTCCGTCCGTCCATTCTTCGTTTCCGGACGATAACTAGAGTTCCTTTTGACCTACAGCTCTCAAACTTCATAGGATGAATGGTCTTATAGAGCTGATGATCCCTATTGTTTTTGGGGTCAGTAGGTCAAAGGTCAAGGTCACACTGACCGTTGGTCAATTTCTCGTTTCCGGATGATAACTAGAGTTCCTTTTGACCTACAGCCCTCAAACTTCATAGGATGATTGGTCTTATAGAGCTGATGATCCCTATTGTTTTTGGGGTCAGTAGGTCAAAGGTCAAGGTCACACTGACCGTTGGTCAATTTCTCGTTTCCGGATGATAACTAGAGTTCCTTTTGACCTACAGCCCTCAAACTTCATAGGATGATTGGTCTTATAGAGCTGATGATCCCTATTGTTTTTGGGGTCAGTAGGTCAAAGGTCAAGGTCACACTGACCGTTGGTCAATTTCTCGTTTCCGGATGATAACTAGAGTTCCTTTTGACCTACAGCCCTCAAACTTCATAGGATGATTGGTCTTATAGAGCTGATGATCCCTATTGTTTTTGGGTCAGTAGGTCAAAGGTCAAGGTCACACTGACCGTTGGTCAATTTCTCGTTTCCGGATGATAACTAGAGTTCCTTTAGACCTACAGACCTCAAACTTCATAGGATGATTGGTCTTATTGAGCAGATGATCCCTATTGTTTTTGGGGTCAGTAGTTCAAAGGTCAAGGTCACAGTGACCGTTGGTCAAATTTCTCGTTTTCGGATGATAACTAGAGTTCCTTTTGACCTACAGCCCTCAAACTTCATAGGATGATTGGTCTTATAGAGCAGATGATCACTATTGTTTTTGGGGTCAGTAGGTCAAAGGTCAAGGTCACAGTGACCGTTGGTCAATTTCTCCATTTCCGGATGATAACTAGAGTTCCTTTTGACCTACAACCCTCAAACTTCATAGGATGATTGGTCTTATTAATCAAATGATCCCTATTGTTTTAATGGTCAGTAGGTCAAAGGTCAAAGGTCACAGCGACCGTTGGTTAATTTCTCCTTTCCGGATGATAACTAGAGTTCCTTTAGACCTACAACCCTCAAACTTCATAGGATGATTGGTCTTATTGAGCAGATGATCCCTCTTGTTTATGGGGTCAGTAGGTCAAAGGTTAAGGTCACAGTGACCATTGGTCATTTTCTCATTTCGGATGATAACTAGAGTTCTTATCAGTGAGGACATTTAACTATTATTGATATATCAGTGATATATCAGTTGTCTGGTTTTATATACTCTGTTCTTTTATCTCCATTTCCATTCCTGTTTCCATTCACAGTTATTCTCAGCAGTGGGGGAGACATGCGCTTTTTTACAAAAGCATCCTCTAGTTGAATCCTGTTTTTATTTCAGATACAGAGATTATAAATGTCTGCTAGCTTCAGAGATAGTACAGTTGTTATGTATAGTTCCAGAATTCTTTGAATATATTGATAAAGATGTTGGTAAGTTTTTTTTATTTCATTATTTATGAAACATTTCCTCACGTTTTCAACTTGGAATTTTTATATTTGTCCCAGACATTTTATATTTATCAGTTTATTTATCTGTGCTATTTGTACCAGACTTATATATTTATCTACTATCAGTAATTTATCTGTGCTATTTGTGCTGGAGGTTTTATATAATTTTTATTTATTTGTGTCTTAATTTCACATGAGAGATTATCATAAATATATAAGCCACGCCATGACAAAACCAACATAATGCATCCGCGCAGTCTGATCAGGATCCATGCTATTCGCTTACAAACCCTATAACAATTAAAGAAACTGGTCGCAAACGCACTAAGTTGGTTTTGTCATGGCGGGGCTCATATAATGACTGCAGTATGTTATTTTGCATATATTTTTGTAGGTTTAGGGAGGGTCTGATTTTCTTTGTAGTTTTGATAATAATAAATTTGAACTTGCAAAACTTGAGCAATAAGATAAATGTAATAAAAATTCTTAGATTCAAACCTGATTTTATTCTTTGTCAACATTTAATTAAATTGAAGATGTCAGCATTTAATATAATGGTAGAGTATTCAAGTGATGAATATTTTTCATAGTATGGGGGTGGGGGTGGGGGGTGATATAACAGAGTCAACATTTTAGTATAATAGATTTGTCTTCCTAAATCTAGTCATTCTTGTACGAAAAAAGAAAAATTATTAACATAGTATTGTCTTCTTTGTCAGTTTATTGCATGTTTGTAATCGGTATGTTTTCTTGCAGTACTATTGCATGGAATGATGTTTGTGTAGATATATAACACGAGTTTGTGTCATATAAACAGAAAAAAATATATAAAAAATTAGTATTAATATTGTTATGAACTGTTTTTTCTATGTAATTTGCCTGGTTTATAGATATGCCTGGTGCAGCTGGTAAGGATTAGTTCCCTTTAGATATATCTATCAATAGTTACTTCCCTTTGACCTATGAGTGAATAAATTCCGTCTGTTTTCCTCATGTGTAGTATATATCAATGTGTTACCTATGTAATGTTTCTTGACTTCCTCACATTCATTCTCTGTTTTTGTTCTTCATTTACAAATCTTGTCTTGCGGGTATAATCACAAAAAAAAAAAAGGATGCCCCCCTCCCCCCCACAACAGTGGTTAAAGTTGCTAGGACTTAGGGTTTTTGTGTTACACGATATCATTTTTTGTTTAAAAGTCATGGTTTTCCCTTTAAGTGCCAGTTACCTAAAAATAACAAACTGAGGGGTTTTGAGTCTTTTTTCATCAGTAAAACCAGAAAATTGCCCTTTTAATTTTTCGCCATATTTGAGTTTTTGGGGGACATTTTCCAATTATGGCATAATTTTAAAAAATATATGACAAAGATGTTTCGTAAATTTTAAGGAGCTGAAAGGGCTTTCTCACGTTGTAACTTATTGACCTTTGCAAACTATGATTTGAGAGAAGGGTGAAATGATTTTAGGTCTTACCAAAATCTGTAACCCATATTGTCATCATGCTAGGTACCATGTTACGTATCAGGTTAAGTGTATATTTTAGCTCAACTACCTCTGTAGGTAGAGTTAATACATTGTTTTATTACTCATTTACAGTTTCTTCCTGTCTGCCCTGGAATAGTGGGTTTGGGCCCTACTAGGGAATAATGAACAGTATTGAATACATGCAATTACAGGAGGTGAACTTGAAAGTTGTCCAAACAAATTTCAAGCTATTTTAACAATTTTCATCAATGCTTTTTATCCACAATTCTCTACTATAACATACTTAACAATAGAAAATTTACATGTTGTCACACATTTCATTGTTTTGTCCATTTGCACAGCTTATTGTTCTGTTCCGTCTGCCTTTTGAGTACATGTATGTCCTGTGTTTTATTTATGACAAGGTCCTATATTTACACACACTTTTAATGCTTTAGCACTTTGTAATCATATCTATATTAAAAAAATTAACGCCAAATAATATTTATAGATATGTAGCCTTCAAATTATATACTGTTTAGTTTATACAAATTTACTTTAGTTTGATTATGTTGGAAGCTATAAGCTTATTGAAAGACTCGAATCTGTTCCTGAAACTAACCAGTACTTAGCAATGAGTATAAAGTTTCTTGCTCAAGGAAACAATGGCTTGCCTCTGACAGGGTTTGAACCTACACAGATTACTAGTTCCCACTCGTTACCACTCAGTCACACCGCCACACTCAGTCATGCCCCCACACTGATTACTTGATGCTGTTCGTGACATGATATACGAGGGGTTATCCAAATATTCGTGGACTTTTTAAATATCTCTTGAACATCAACGTGTATTGTAATGAAATTTTATCAGCATACATTGTAGAATATTATCAACACATTTTGAAAGAAACAGTCAATTGTGTCCATAAATAATGATTTTATATTGCTTTCAAATAAGCACATACACGGCAACCGGCGCACGGTAGAAAAACGCAGTAAGTCATCGTATATTTTTGCTATAAAAAAACTAAAAAATAACGTAGAAAACCCGCTGAACATCGCATGTTTCTTCTATGATGTCATTTAAGTAATTCTTTAAAATAATGGACGTCATTTCCGTTTACTTTTGTTGATATCGCTAGAAACACCAGACGCCTTTATTGTTTACAACGGCAAAATGACGGACACGCGGTAATTAGAAAATCGCAAGATCATATACCGATCATAATTTTTGTTGTAATTTGGGGATGACACTTACAAAAACATTTCATAAAAATCAGCAGACGAACAGAGAAAAGAAAATTTCACAATCATTAGTGTTAAAGTGGCATAAGAAATTTAGTGATTAACATTACTTTGAGAAGCAGTAACCGTCATTGACTGCATAACGTTGAAGCACAAGTTGTACTTTAATATTATGACGTTGACGTCAATAATTTTTTGGAGTGCGCCGCTGTCGCCAACATGTGTTTATGTAAAATTAAATATTGTTGGAATGTAAAAAGCTACTCACATGAATTTTTCTGTGTTTATTTGTTATTAATTCTTCTAACCAGTGTAAGATTTTCAAATTAATATCTCAAATATATTTTACGCAACAAAGAAAGTCCACGAATTTTTGGATAACCCCTCGTATTTTTGTAAGAAATAAGTGTTGTCAGTTTCATAACCAATTCATTGTTAAATTTTCATAAAACACTTGGACTGAACTGATTTTAAAACAGCCCGTTAAAAATTCTAGAAATATCACGATAAAAATTAAAAAAGACACACCAAAAAACAGATTGCACTGATGTGCAAGCTGTCCTGGCTCTTTACTGGTAGCGAAGGCTTGACTGTTTTTGGGTTCCAGCATTGTGAGTGTTGAAGCCATAGGATAATTGACTAGACATGAACATGATCACCAGTATAAAGCTTTTTATGATATGTTGCAGGAGTGATGAATCTTGTCGTCACGGCAACAGGGGATCACATGATCACCGAAAAAGTCAGCAAATTGTCACAGTCAATAGAATGTTCTGGGGTAAGTCTAGTGGCTCATTTTTTATGATATAACCATATTATTTTTGTCTCTATCTCTTGTATTATTATTTGACTTACTTTGCTGTCTTATTTTTGACAATAAAATAAATTAGTAAAGTGATATCGAAATTCAACTGTTTATTGCTTTTTATTTTATCCTTATTTTAAAGGATCCTCTTTAAAGTATAAACAACCTTTTGATAATTCAACAGAAATGAACTTTTGATAAAATAACTACATGTACAAGTAGTTGGAATAGCCTCTGCCTTTTTTCCAAGGGATCACCCTTTTCCGAGATCTTTTTACTACCACAATCTTTAGTGAACTCTATTCAAACTCCGACTTCATTCTAAAAGGTAATACATATAGTATAATCACAATTTCTTTTTTCTTTTTTGCAGGGAGATGTAAAGAAGTTGTATGAAGAGTTGTCTGATTTTTTACTACAGAAAGTACAGGAACAGTCATTAAACTTGACAAACAAAGCGCAAACACTTTCTGTGGAGGATCAAGTTGTTACAGTAAGTTTACTTTGAAAATATTTATAAATTCATATTGCATAGGAGTGATATTTTGTGTGTTTAAAGAAGTGTCTTTGAAAACAAAGATTGCATGCCTCCTCTGGGTAAGGAAAAGGGGCTATATTTGATGTAAGGAGTAAGGTTTATAAACAGATAAAGAATAAGGGCAATGTTGGTGTAATAAATATGGGCTACTTTTGGGTAAGGAAAAAGGCTCTATTTGTGGTATGGAATAAGGCATATAAATTGATGAGGAATAAGGGCTATATTAGACTAGGAGTAAATATATTTTTAGAAAGTAAAAAAGGGGGTATGGTAAGGCCATATTATGGGAAGGAAAAAGGTAATATTAGGTGAAAAAAAAGGGTTTTTTTTGGTATAAATAAATTTAAAAACTTTCCTTAATGCAGGATTTTAAAGGTTTAAAGGAAAGGATTTTTTCTGGCAGTGTGAGATATCGTAAATTTGGGGATTGGGTGAAGGAAAGGTTTAAAAGGGGTTTGGGGTTAGAGCCTTTTTGGAATGAAAATAATTGATTGGGGTAATATTAAAAAGACAAATAGTTGGTCATCTCAAAATTTCTGGTATCTATGGTTACTTTTATTTGGAAGATTTGAGTTAGTTCAGGAGTAAATTTTTATTTCAAATATTGCAATATGTTTTCCAGGCAGCAAAATCAGTGCCAATGAAGAGTTCAAGGTCACCATTAGATGCAGCAGATTTCCATGCTAAGGGTTTTAACAATCCAAAATTGGATCCTCATCAGTCTTATGCCGTAGACAGGTGAAAAAATAGGGAAAACTTCCCCGTATGTTCAAGATATTTATTTCATGGGTTTTTTATTGCGATACACCCTATTGGGGTGAAATGTTTTTAACCATTTGTTCTGGGGGCAATGTTTTTTCAGAAGCTCATAGCCCCTCCCCGTAATCTTATCATGGTTTTGCACTTTTCAATTCAGCCAGTAAAATTTTCTGTGGTGAACCCCTTCCCCCTATGTATAAGACTAAAATTATTTTCATTTTTATTATTCCATAAAATTAAAATTATTTGATGTGAAATTTTTGTAAAAATATGATGCTTGCGGAAAATGCTCTTTCATGAAATAAGACAATAGTCCCCGGGGACGTCCCAGTAATCTTTATCTGGCTGCACTTTTCACTATTCAGCCAGTAAAATTTCTCAGCTGGTGAACATTTTTAAAATTTTCACAAGAAACAATGAATGGTTATTGTATTGGTTCATATTAAAAGATGGACAAGTCTATTGAATTTTTTTAGCATGGTAAGTGTTGAAAACTCCAAGCTATAAATGGTTGTAAAGAAATAATGGCTTCTCTAGAGCACTTGTACAGTCACATCAGACTTATTTCTATCAGCCTAATGTTATCATTTTGATATTGAAATCCCCAAACTTGCAACTGATATCAGGACAAGTTTGTCATATTTAAAGTGAATGTCGATGATGAACAAAAAAAAAAAATATCCTCTGTTTATCTATCAAATGTTTTTGTTTATTTCAGGTCTTGGAGACTATTTGCTTCTAGGACCACAGGTAAAAACTTTTTTCACAAGTGTCATTGTTAAAAAATGACTTGAGTTTTCTTTGTCATACTTCTATGAATATTTTATTCTACATTCTTATCTTATTCATGAATAAAAGTTTAGAATTGCACATTTCTATTGCTTATCTTTTAACATACATCTGTATTAAGGAAAACAGTATAGCATTACAGCATCCTGCACAGGGTCGCATTTGGGATTTTTCATGTGAGAAAACTATCCAGCTAGCTGACAGCATGTGGATGGTTCTACTCAGGTGCAGGCTTATGCCTGAAATAATGAACGGATGGGCACCCGAATTTTTGCATAATCAGTAAAGCTTGAAAAGTCGCCATAGTACCTATACTATGTTGGTGTGCCTGAAAATCTAGCAAAAAAAGTAACTTTACAGCAAAGATAGATTGCAGAATGACTAAGCAAATGGCAAATTTTTCAGAATCACAAATATCAAAACTATCTGATATTTTTACATCCTGATGATTTATATTTCAGACACTTGGTAAAGTGATTGGACTACCGCAGCCATTTGTTGCTCATGTTGCAATGGACTCTGTGCCAGGTAGATCTACTAGTTTTTGTTACTTTGTACATTAGCACTTTATGAAACATTTGACATGATAATGACAGATCTTATTTGATTATTGTGAAAATAATACTTAAGTATAACCACTTTTGAATGCTTTAATACAAATATCTTATAAAGACAAAGCATCATATTATTTTTCTAAAGGTCGTGTGTTTAATTTAATGATCATTGTTAGTTTTTGCTCTTGGTTTTTCAATAGACAAGGCAACTATGCACATTCTAGCAATCTGACCCTATCAACCAAGTTGTCCATTAACTATTGTCCTTCTGACCAGGACTGAATTGACCCATGCAACCATTCAGTCAGTGCATATTTAAAAATTTTCCTTAAAAATGATTAATGGTTTGATCCACATAGAAAGATGGGCTTGTCTATTTAAGATATTTAGCATGGTATAGGTAAAATTTCTAAAAACGCTGTCAAAAAATTCAAAAACAGGAAAAAGAATTATTTCATTATTAGTTGGTTTAAGTGACAAAAAATTTTTTTATATAGTACCAAAAAAACCCATAACTACCCCCTTTTGGTTAGGGTTTTCCCGTAGGTTGAGGTCAGAATTGCAACTACTGTTTATCTCTGCATGATCATAAGTGGCGTCTTACTGGGTTCAAATTGCTGGAGTGTATGCATCTCTTAGCTCCAGCAGGTGAGGTGGTATTGACCCCTGATGTTGCTTTAAGGTTGCAACACCTGTTGTTAGCCAAATTCATCTTTCCTGTTCCAGTGCCATAAGACCTCAAATGCGAGGGTGGCCCATAAAACAAAACAAAACAAACAAAACACTTAAAGGTCTCATTTTATTGTGTGATATATTTAAATTGTGTATATGTTATAGTTGCCAATGGTGCCATGGAGAGTAAACTACGAGAGAGTGAAGATCATTACACATATGTCAATATGGACCAGTTTGACTTTGATGTAGAACTAAACTTCTGGAAACCCAGGGGCTCTATAGGGGATAAGTAAGTTGTATTTTGATTCCCTACACAGAGCACTATTTTCTCACTTGATTTACTTTCTATTATTTATTTAATCAGAATATATAATGTTTTATGTCTTTTGCAAACAGTCCTTAAATTTCAGCTTGTCTAAGTTTCTTTCAAAATCACAAAATATAAGAGCATTTACATAGGTCATGGATAACATCTCTGATTATTATTATGTTTTAAGGTTTATGTTTGTGAAAGGTTTTATGTTAAAAGGTTATGAAGATTTCCCTGACTTTTTGTTCACTTGAAAAGCCAGTGTAATGAAATATTGAAATTAGATAATGATTTTAAGAAATTTTGGACCTCATTTTTTAAAAATTGTGTACATGTACTTTTTATTGTGATTGCCTAAGAAAGAGGCAGGCAAGGGATGTAACTCTGCATTGTTCTTTGTCAAAATGCCTTGTATTTAGAGATTTGCTTTGTTAGATTAAAGCACTTATTGATAAGTAATGCTTTCATAGAGTTCTGTCATTCCTACATGATACCAATTTTGATTACCAACTTAGGTTACCTATTTAGGGAAAAAAGCTAGAATTTAGGATGGGTAGAAAGTGTACATTTTTTTTTAAATATGTATGTATGTGTGGTTTATGATTTTTTTTTCAGTATATTGTCCCCAATTATATAATTCTTTTAGCTTTAATATAGGACATAATTATGTTAATTTCAGTACTAGGGCTGATTTTCTTTTGTTACATGAAAGGTATTTATTATTGGAGCTCCACTGAGGTAAAAAAGCCTAAACACATAAAACTTGATATTTTTACTTAGATCAAGTGAAGCACTTAAAATGGAAAAATCAGCAAAGTATAATTAAGAAATATACTCAGAATTAAACTTGATATGATTTTTTTTTTGTGCGATTCTTAGTGAATTTTCATTTTTGGTTCAGTTTGCACAATTAAAATGAGCCGCGCCACGACAAAACCAACGTAATGCGTTTGCGACCAGCATGGATCCAGACCAGCCTGTGCATCCGCAAAGTCTGATCAGGATCCATGCTGTTCGCTACAAGTAGAGAAACTGATAGCGAACAGCATGGATCCTGATCAGACTGTGCGGATGTGCAGGCCGGTCTGGATCCATGCTGGTCGCAAACGCATTACGTTGGTTTTGTCGTGACGCGGCTCAAATGATTATTCCAGAAAAACCAGGTGAGGGAATAATCTGATAAAAAGTTATTGGTCTGTACCTGTATTGAATGAAACACAAATCTCTGAAAACTATTTCCAGTCCTTTCATGTCAAAAAGCCTCAGTGGAGTCCCTTTAAGAGTTTTAAGGATATCACTTTGCTAGCTATGCTTGGATGATGACAGCTGATAAAAAATGAACCAGTGTTTGATTTTAAAATTTTAAGTTTTGGTATCAATTGTAATATACAAAATATACAGCTTTTCAAGTTGTTTTCATTTCATAAATGACTGAATAATAATAGACACAAAAATGATGGATTTCCCTAGTTAAGTTTATACAAACTTATTTTAGTTTGATTGTGTTGGAAGCTATAAGCTTATTGAAACACTCTTGAATCTGTTTCTGGAACCAACCAGTACTAAGCAATGAATTTAAAGTTTCTTGCTCAAGGAATAACGGCTTGCCCCTGACAGGGTTTGAACCCACGCAGTCAGCAATCATTAGATTACTAGTCCAACGTGACTACTCGACCATGCCGCCGTTCCTACTTGGGAAACATTGTTTCTGTCTAGTGTCCTTGCCACATGTACAAATAGTCACACTTATGATAATTAGTGATTTTCTAAAATTTCAAAAGCCAAAATATAGTGGCATCTGAATATACCCATGAGATCAATTCAGACCATTGCAGACCAAGATCACATCTGTGTCACCTGATCATGGTCTGCACAGTTTGCTATTAAATCAGAACATATTTTGAAATTTTCCTTTAAAATGTTGAGGTTGAAAGATGGTTAGGCCCATCTAAGATAATAAGTGTGGAAAGAACAGCTGTTGAATGTAAACAATTTTTGCATTGTTTTGATATTGAACTAAAATTAGAAGTCATGTGATGAAGAGCATGTATCTATTGGTCTTTTTTTTGTTGTTTTTAGCTAGCTAATATGTTACACATCTATAGTATAAAAGATTTGATTGTTTGCAGTATGCTTCAAGAATTTCTAGCCTACAGTAATGTTGCTTCAAGGTAAACAATTCATTAAGATTACCTCTCATCTCACCTTAGTTTCTATACCTGACTTCACTCAATGTAATTTCCACTTCAACTAACCTCACATCTTACCTTAGTTCTAAACCTGAATTCACTCAAAATAGACTCCTTCAAGATACCTCACACAATTCTTACCTTAGTTTATATACCTGACCTTTTCAAGGTAAACAACTCCTAAAAAGAAACTAACAGCTCACCTTAGTTTCTATACCCAACTTCACTTAAAAATACCTCACAGATCTAACCTTAGTTTCTTTACCTGACTCACTCAAGGTAAATAACTCCTTAAAGTACATCACAGTTCACCTTAGCTTTATTGGGCTCACTTAAGCCACTTAAGGAAAATAATTCTATACCTCACTCCCTCAAGGTAAACAACTTGAAAAAAGCTACCTCTCATCTTACCTCATAGCTCACTTTAGTTTCTATACATGACTCACTAAAGGTAAACAATTCCTAAAAAGAAACTCACAGCTCACCTTAGTTTCTATACCTCACTCACTCAAGGTAAACAACTTGAAAAAGCTACCTCTCATCTTACCTCATAGCTTACTTACGTTTCTATACCTGACTCATTCAAGGTAAACAACTCCTAAAAGCTCAGCTTAAAACAGTTCACCTTAGCTTTTTTATTGGACTCACTCAAGGAAAACAATTCTTCATCTCAGTCACTCAATGTTAACTATTCCTAAAAACTATGTCACAGCTCACCTTAATTTCTATACCTGACTCACTCAATATAAACTCCCACTTCAAATAATCTCACACATCACCTCAATTTATATCCCATAGTTATAAAATCTAAACAACCCACCTAAATTTTCACCCTATTGTCTACTAAAGGTAAACCATTTTCCTCCGTTTTGCCCACCTGACAGTTGGTTTTTTTTTTTTGCTTCATTAAAAAACTTCACATCTCAGTCACTATGCTTTCAGGTCATTTAGCCTGACTTTATTGTAATAGATTATCTCACATTATTTTTTCAGAGTGTTTTGAATTCTGATGTCATTACAACATTTATTTTCTGTTTTACTATGTTTTTAGCTCGACTATTCGATAAGAATAAGTAGAGCTATTGTAGTCACCCGAGCGTCGGCGTCGGCGTCGGCGTTGGTGTCCGCGTCGGCGTAACCACTTATGTTAAAGTTTTTGTAATAGTTCAAATATTTTCAAAGTCCATTGACATATGGCTTTGAAACTTGGCACACTTGTTCACCATCATGACCCCAACCTGTAGACAGGAGGAGGTAACTGTATCAAGCATTTTGACAGAATTATGCCCCTTTTTTGACTTAGAATTTACGTTAAAGTTTTTGTAATAGTTCAAATATTTTCAAAGTCCATTGACATATGGCTTTGAAGCTTTGCACACTTGTTCACCATCATGACCCCAACCTGTAAACAGGAGGAGGTAACTGTATCAAGCATTTTGACAGAATTATGCCCCTTTTTCGACTTAGAATTTACGTTAAAGTTTTTGTAATAGTTCAAATATTTTCAAAGTCCATTGACATATGGCTTTGAAACTTTGCACACTTGTTCACCATCATGACCCCAACCTGTAGACAGGAGGAGGTAACTGTATCAAGCATTTTGACAGAATAATGCCCCTTATTCAACTTAGAATTTACGTTAAAGTTTTTGTAATAGTTCAAATATTTTCAAAGTCCATTGACATATGGCTTTGAAACTTTACACACTTGTTCACCATCATGACCCCAACCTGTAGACAGGAGGAGGTAACTGTATCAAGCATTTTGACAGAATTATGCCCCTTTTTCGACTTAGAATTTACGTTAAAGTTTTTGTAATAGTTCAAATATTTTCAAAGTCCATTGACATATGGCTTTGAAACTTTGCACACTTGTTCACCATCATGACCCCAACCTGTAAACAGGAGGAGGTAATTGTATCAAGCATTTTTTTTACTATCAAGCACTAAGAATAGTCGAGCGTTGCTGTCCTACCGACAGCTCTTGTTTCTTTCTATGGTCATGAAATCTAGAAAAAAAATTCTATCCTTGTTACTTAGATATTTACATGTATTGAAGTGTTTTAGTTACAATTTCTGTATATTTGTCTGTCTATATACTTGTGTGGTTGAAACTTTCAATAATTTTCGTATCTTTTTCAGAATACGGGAAGACTATGTAGAAGTACTAACTATTTTAATATTCACAATTTTCACCACCTGTCATGTGCACATTTTGTTGATAACTGCTTATCTGGTTAACTTTCTAAAAGCTACAGCAGTGTTGTAATGACATGCTTATGACACCATTAAAAAGTCAAGTCAGCCTTTGCATTTTTGCAATCTGATTATATTTTACAAGATTGGCACCTTAATGTTAGTATATATTGATATTGAAACCTTTAAAGCTTACAAGGGACTTGTTTGTTCAGTAGTCTTTACACCAACTTTATCAATTTTTTTTTGGTCATGTTTCGGCAGTCAGATAGCTTTCCTGGATAGTTAACCAGTAATGACCAATGTTTCTGCAAGTGACAGATTACTTATCCTGTATGATTCTTAAATCAGCGGTAGGAGATTAAGAATCATTAGACTCGATGTCAGGGATAAATTGGTACGAAGAAATTTCACCTCGGCTGAGGATTGAACTAGCACCCCCTTGATTACAATTCAAGGCAGGATATCAGCAATTCTGAGTCATTGTATTGTATGCTTTGAATCAAGATCAGTCCTTTGTCAACTTTAAGGATTTCAATATTAATACATGTGTATTAACATTGTTTATATAAAAGTATATGAAAATAAAAATAACAGATTTTTAGCTTAAATTAGTATTTTTACTGGGTTTAACAACAGTCTTGCAACTCCTCAAATATTTAGTAAAAAGGAATTATGCCTTAGATAGCTTATCATATGCAATCGTTTAAATTTGTAAAGTTAAAAGTTGCATGGTTTTGCATGGCTTTGAAATGAAATGATTGGAGTCACTTGCACAGATATCAAACAAAAACTTGTTTTTATATATCAAAATCATTCATGGAATGTTATGTGTTTGACAAAAAGATATTTTTTGGCAGTAAATTCTCAATACTTTCAGATTAAAAAAAAAAATTAATATAAAAATATGTAAACTTTGAACATGGTAGTTCCATTTTCTTTAAAAAAAGAAAAAAGAAAACAGATAGTATTTGATGTAATATAGGGGTTGTTTCATTTTTTCATTATGTTTACCAGACTGATATCTTTTTGCTCAAGATGTCATATATTGTTTTATGTTTTGCATGTATTTATTTGTATCATAGCATGTTTGCATGTTTTTGTTGTTACATGTATTTTGCAGTAGTAAGAGACGGTATCCCATAATTCAACCAATCACAAAGGGACTGTTATTTTCCTCGGTCCTGCCGTTAATGGAACCGCGACATTTTATATTCAGATGTCAATGGTAACCTGTCCTGAACGGACTGTAGTCGGGTTGAGATTTATGATAACTTATAACCTCAAATATTATGTTCTGGTTAAAGTTGTAATAATATTATTTTACCATTATATCTTTTCATTTTGTTTTTCAGGATATATTTAGCTTCCTGTTTTATTTAGTGTATACTTTATTACATACAATAAACTCCACTTATAACGATATCACTTAAAACAATATACCATAAGGATGCTGTTGTTGTGGTCCCAACACTTGTTCTTAAATTGGTTGTCTCTCAGATATAACAATATACGGATATAAATTAAAAGGTGCCCTGAATATGGTTATAAGCAGAGTTTACTGTATTAAAAGGAATCATATTTCCAAATACATTTAATTTACTAATTTAAAAAAAAAAGTTGTTATAATATATAAGCTTATTTGATATCTTTTTGAAAATTTGATGCGCTTTTATTATGCCCCCATTTCGAAGAAAAGGGGGTATATTGCTTTGCACTTGTCGGTCCGTCGGTCCGTAGACCAAATGGTTTCCGAGTGATAACTAAAGAACCCTTAGGCCTAGGAACTTCAAACTTGGTATGGTGATTGGTCATGACCAGTAGATGACCCCTATTGATTTTGGGGTCAAGGGGTCAAAGGTCAAGGTCACATTGATCTTGTAAGCAAAAACGGTTTCCGATCAATAACTAAAGAACCTTAAGGCCTAGGAACTTCAAACTTGGTATGGTGATTGGTCATGATCAGTAGATGACCCCTATTGATTTTGGGGTCAAGGGGTCAAAGGTCAAGGTCACATTGACCTTGTAAGCAAAAACGGTTTCCGATCAATAACTAAAGAACCTTAAGGCCTAGGAACTTCAAACTTGGTATGGTGATTGGTCATGATCAGTAGATGACCCCTATTGATTTTGGGGTCAAGGGGTCAAAGGTCAAGGTCACATTGACCTTGTAAGCAAAAACGGTTTCCGATCAATAACTAAAGAACCTTAAGGCCTAGGAACTTCAAACTTGGTATGGTGATTGGTCATGATCAGTAGATGACCCCTATTGATTTTGGGGTCAAGGGGTCAAAGGTCAAGGTCACATAGACCTTGTGAGGAAAAACGGTTTCCGATCAATAACTAAAGAACCTTAAGGCCTAGGAACTTCAAACTTGGTATGGTGATTGGTCGTGATCAGTAGATGACCCCTATTGATTTTGGGGTCAAGGGGTCAAAGGTCAAGGTCACATTGACCTTGTGAGGAAAAACGGTTTCCGATCAATAACTAAAGAA
Organism: Ruditapes philippinarum; assembly: GCF_026571515.1. NCBI lineage: Eukaryota > Metazoa > Mollusca > Bivalvia > Venerida > Veneridae > Ruditapes > Ruditapes philippinarum. The sequence goes on along the minus strand of NW_026851791.1, from coordinate 47,556 downwards.
CCTTAAGGCCTAGGAACTTCGAACTTGGTATGGTGATTGGTCGTGATCAGTAGATGACCCCTATTGATTTTGGGGTCAAGGGGTCAAAGGTCAAGGTCACATTGACCTTGTGAGCAAAAACGGTTTCCGATCAATAACTAAAGAACCTTAAGGCCTAGGAACTTCAAACTTGGTATGGTGATTGGTCGTGATCAGTAGATGACCCCTATTGATTTTGGGGTCAAGGGGTCAAAGGTCAAGGTCACATTGACCTTGTGAGCAAAAACGGTTTCCGATCAATAACTAAAGAACCTTAAGGCCTAGGAACTTCAAACTTGGTATGGTGATTGGTCGTGATCAGTAGATGACCCCTATTGATTTTGGGGTCAAGGGTCAAAGGTCAAGGTCACATTGACCTTGTAAGCAAAAACGGTTTCCGATCAATAACTAAAGAACCTTAAGGCCTAGGAACTTCAAACTTGGTATGGTGATTGGTCGTGATCAGTAGATGACCCCTATTGATTTTGGGGTCAAGGGGTCAAAGGTCAAGGTCACATTGACCTTGTAAGCAAAAACGGTTTCCGATCAATAACTTAAGAACCTTAAGGCCTAGGAACTTCAAACTTGGTATGGTGATTGGTCGTGATCAGTAGATGACCCCTATTGATTTTGGGGTCAAGGGGTCAAAGGTCAAGGTCACATTGACCTTGTAAGCAAAAACGGTTTCCGATCAATAACTTAAGAACTTTTAGGCCTAGGAACTTCAAACTTGGTATGGTGATTGGTCATGACCAGCAGATGACCCCTAATGATTTTGGGTTCAAGGGGTCAAAGGTCAAGGTCACATTGACCTCTTAGGTAAAAACGGTTTCCGATCAATAACTAAAGAACCCTTAGGCCTAGGAACTTCAAACTTGGTATGGTGATTGGTCATGACCAGCAGATGACCTTTTGATTTTGGGGTCAAGGGGTCAAAGGTCAAGGTCACATTGACCTTGTAGGTAAAAACGGTTTCCAATCAATTAACTAAAAACGCTTAGGCCTAGGAACTTCAAACTTTGTATGATGATTGGTTGTGACATGCAGATGACCCCTATTGAGTTTTGGGTCAAGGGGTCAAAGGTCAACGTCACATTGACCTTGTAAGTAAAAACGGTTTCTGATCAATAACTTAAGAACACTTAGGCCTAGGAACTTCAAACTTGGCATGGTGATTTGTCATGACCAGCAGATTACCCCTATTGATTTTGGGGTCAAAGGTCAAGGTCACATTGACCTTGTATGTTAAAACGGTTTCCAATCAATAACTAAAGAACCCTTAGGCCTAGGAACTTCAAACTTGGTATGGTGATTGGTCATGACCAGCAGCTGACCTATTGATTTTGGGGTCAAGTGGTCAAAGGTCAAGGTCACATTGACCTTGTAGGTAAAAACGGTTTCTGATCAATTAACTAAAAACGCTTAGGCCTAGGAACTTCAAACTTTGTATGATGATTGGTCGTGACCAGCAGATGACCCCTATTGAGTTTTGGGTCAAGGGGTCAAAGGTTAAGGTCATGACCAGTAGATACTTGATAACCCTTATTTATTGTTTGATCATTGGGTCAGAAGTCATGCATAATAACTTTATCACATGACTAATTGGCTGCTGATAGGGGGCATACATGTTTTACAAACATATCTTGTTCTTTACCAGTTTCTATAAAATATCTTTATCAGCATAAACTTTGTCTCTTATTGTTGTTTTGTAACATATTAATGAAGAATTTAAGGAAGGGAAGCAACTCTAATTGGTCTCATTGCCTTATTCTTATGGAATTATGGTTTGTTTCCCTTTTTGTTATAACTGCACAACCCTCAGTCTGTTTGTTAAAACCTTACTGCAGTGGTTAATTGATTTTGTGCAATATTTTTGAAATATGATTCCTTTTTAATGCCCAAGTCATATAATTGTGTGGAGTAGGTTTTATGAGTATTTGTTACTGTATAGAATCATATTATTTACCTGATTAAACATGTATATACTTTTATGATTTTAGAAATACTTTTAGCTAACAATATAAATCACTTTTGACCATTGACCATTGGTAAGGGCAAACAAACATTTCCCTAATAAAGACTACAATATTTAGATGATATATGGTCATCGGATGTATGGTTTATTTATATTTCGTTGGTGTTACATTTTATATGGGTGTTAGTTGTTATATTATTTACACATTATACAAGGTCCCAGAACTATAGAATTATAATTTATTAAATATTTAGCTTTTTATTTTGAACAGTGGGTTTTTATACCCCCGCACAACGAAGTTGTAAGGGGGGTATACTGGAATCAGCTTGGCAGTTCGGCCATCCGTCGGTTTTTCCTTGTCCGCCCAATAACTTAAAGGCCTCAACAGACGGTAGGATTTTGAAGTACAACACCAATTAAAACTGAGATGTACAGACAAATCTTAATGTGTGAAGGCTACTATTTCTTGATTTCGGAAACCTTATGTCTAGATGTAAGGGATAGGACATGTTCTATTTTGAAAATCTTGTACCGATTTTTACAGACCTCCCACAATGACAAGTAACAGATAACCAAATTATCTCCTGATAATGGATGTAATGAATGAAATTCCAGAACAATTAGGGCTAAAAAGTAAACATAGTAGTAAGATGGGGTAAAAATGATGTTGAAAAACTCTTCAGGAGACCCAAAGTTGTGTTATGTTCGAATCCCAAATTATCCCAAATTATTCCGAAAATGATTATGTCACGGTATTGAATTGTTCTCTAATTAGGGGAGGGGAGGTAGTTTGTAGGCGGCTAGATAGCTTAGTCAGCAGAGCCGCAGTACGGTATTCCGAGGGTCCCAGGTTTAAGTCTCGGTCAGGCTTCACATTAAAAATATATATATATATATCATTGCTCATGGCGAAAAAAGTATTTAGTGAGTAAAGTATGTAAAGGATCAATGTAAAGGGATCCTTTTTAGGGGAAACCTCAGATGATTCTTTCAGTGTAGAATTACCGTCTGAATGCAAGTGTTGTATAGCTTTGAAAATTGTACATCTTATCGCTAATTAGTGCTGTACAACTAAATCCTACCGTCTGTTGAGGCCTTAAGATTCCTTTGACCCACAGTCTTCATATTTGGCATTTAGATTGGTCATGATTAGGAGATGATCTCTATTAATTTTGAGGTCACTGGGTCAAATGTCAAGGTCACAGGGGCCTTGACTTCGAAAAGCTTTCCGCTTAATAAATTGAGATTTCTTTGACCCACAGTCTTCATATTTGGCCATTTAGATTGGACATGATTAGTAGATGCTCCCTATTGATTTTGAAGTCACCTGGTCAAAGGTCAAGGTCACAGGGGCCTTTACTACAAAAAGCTTGACACCCAATAACTTATCATTCCTTTGACCCACAGTTTTGGTCATGGTTAGATGATCCCTATTGATTTTGAGGTCACTAGGTCAAAGGTCAAGGTCACAGGGGCCTTGACTTCCAATAATTTAAGATCCCTTTGACCCACAGTTTTCATATTTGGTATTTAGATTGGTCATGAATAGTAGATGATCCCTATTGATTTTAAGGTTACTGGGTCAAAGGCCATAGTGGTTTTGACTTCATAAAGCTTGTTCGCCAAATAACGTAAGATTCCTTTGACCAACAGTCTTGATATTTGGAATTTAGATTGGTTATGATTAGAAGAGGATCCTATTAGATTTTGAGGTCACCAGGTCAAAGGTCAAGGTCACAGGGGCCTTGACTTCAAAAAGCTTGTCCGCTCAATAACTTAAGAAGATTCCTTTGACCCACAGTCTTCATATTTTGCATAGAGGTTAGCCATGATTAATAGATGACCCATTTTGATTTTGAGGTCACTTGGTTAAAAAAAAGGTTTCCTATGACCAGAAGTCTTCATATTTGGCATGTAGTTAGTTTGTCATGGTTAGTAGATGACCCCTATTGATATTGAGGTCACTGGGTCAAAGGTCAAGGTCACAGGGACTTTGACTTCAAAAAGTTTGTCTGCCCAATAACTTAATAAAACTTTTGACTGACTGTCTTCATATTTGGCATGGAGGTTGATCATGACTATTAAGGGACCCCTATTAATTTTGAAGTCACTGGGTCAAAGGTCAAGGTCACAGGGGCTTTCACTAAAAAAAGCTTGTCCGCTCAATTACTTCAGAATGCTTTTGTCAACAGTCTTCATATTTAGTATTGAGGTTATTTATGACTAGTAGATGACCCCTTTTTTTTTGACATTTTCACATTTGAAGCATGTAGAATACATAACTTAGCAATGCACTGGCTTAGTAACCTCAGATTTGGCAGGGAGGTTGTCCTTGAGCTCTAAATGGGCACTGTTGATTCTGACAAAGTGGTATGCTGGGGTATTCACGCCATGACAGTGGCAGTTCTAGTTATACCCCCGCACAACAAAGTTGTAAGGGGGGTATACTGGAATCAGCTTGTCCGTCCGTCCGGCTGTCCGTCCGGCCGTCCGTCCGTCCGTCCGTCGGTTTTTTCTTGTCCGCCCAATAACTTAAGATTCCTTTGACCCTTAGTCTTCATATTTGGCATGGAGGTTAGTCATACTTAGCAGATGACCCCTATTGATTTGAGGTCACTAGGTCAAAGGTCAAGGTCACAGGGGCATTGACTTCAAAAAGCTTGTCCGCCCATAACTTAAGATTCCTTTGACCTACAGTCTTCATATTTGGCATGGAGGTTAGTCATGATTAGTAAATGACCCCTATTGATTTTGAGGTCACCAGGTCAAAGGTCAAGGTCACAGGGGCCTTGACTTCAAAAAGCTTGTCCGCCCAATAACTTAAGACTTCTTTGACCCATAGTCTTCAAATTTGGCATGGAAATTAGTCATGATTAGTAGATGACCCCTATTGATTTTGAGGTCACCAGGTCAAAGGTCAAGGTCACAGGGGCCTTGACTTCAAAAAGCTTGTCGGCCCAATAACTTAAGATTCCTTTGACCCACAGTCTTCATATTTGGCATGGAGATTAATCATGATTAGTAGATGAACCCTATTGATTTTGAGGTCACCAGGTCAAAGGTCAAGGTCACAGGGGCCTTGACTTCAAAAAAGTTGTCTGCCCAATAACTTAAGATTCCTTTGACCCACAGTCTTTATATTTGGCATGGAGGCTAGTCATGATAAGTAGATGACCCCTATTGATTTTGAGGTCACCAGGTCAAAGGTCAAGGTCACAGGGGCCTTGACTTCAAAAAGCTTGTCCGCCCAATAACTTAAGATTCCTTTGACCCACAGTCTTCATATTTGACATGGAGGTAAGTCATGATTAGTAGATGACTCCTATTGATTTTGAGGTCACCAGGTCAAAGGTCAAGGTCACAGGGACTTTGACTTCAAAAAGTTTATCTGCCCAATAACTTTAGATTCCTTTGACCCACAGTCTTCATATTTGGCATGGTTGTTGATCATGATTAGTAGATGACCCCTTTTGATTTTGAGGTCACTGGATCAAGGTCAAGGTCATGGGGACTTTGACTTCAAAAAAGTTGTCCACCCATTAACTTAAGATTCCTTTGACCAACAGTCATCATATTTGGCATGGATGTTGAACATGACTATACGGTGACCCCTATTGATTTTGAGGTCACTGGGTCAAAGGTCAAGGTCACAGGGACCTTGACAAAAAAAAAAGCTTTTCTTCTCAATTGCTAAAGAATGTCCTGTCCGCAATGTATTGATTTTGACATTTTCACATTTGAAGCATGTAGAATACATAACTTAGCAATGCACTGGCTTAGTAACCTCAGATTTGGCAGGGAGGTTGTCCTTGAGCTCTAAATGGCCACTGTTGATTCTGACAAAGTGGTATGCGGGGGTATTCACGCCATGATAGTGGCAGTTCTAGTTTATTTTGATCATGTTTTCCTTCATTTTGTGTTTTTTTATGATTTAACTCTTTGTTTTGATGTATGGTGCATGTATGTAATGGTAGAATGACACAAAAAAAATAGTGCATATTGTTAAATATGACGTAATCTATTGAAAATATATTATGTCACTGCATCTATAAAATAGTTCATGGTCATGTTTATTTTAGTATGACTGCTATTTTCTTGTTGTTAGATTAAGCAACTGTCATATTCTAAGTTTTAATTTATGCATAAAAAAGAGTGGAACTTAATAATATATAATAATATTGAATTCCCTATAACATCAGTAAAGGGCCATGTCAACCTGCTTTTACATGCCAGAATTTGTTTAAGTCATTTTATTCTCGTTTAAATCATTCAAGTTTTTGGTATTTGTTAAATGTTTGTTTTTATTCTCGTTTTATTTTTGTTTTACTGAAAGGGAATTATAATTTTTTTTGTAGATATTTTGTTGAGATAAAACAAAAGTGATGACTATGAATTGTTATAATGATATTACATGTATATAATAAGAATATTGTATTATCATTGTGTTAAAATATATATTATAGGGTACCATTTCTTTCAGGTTCACTATTCACACAATAGAAGATCTACGCAAGGAACTTAACAGACGGTCAAATGTAGCAGCAGATCAGGTTTTACGCCCAAACTCACCAGAGGAGGTTCTACATGGCCACATTAATTACCCTGCAACAACCCCTGGTAGAGACACTTCTACACCTCTCATCTTCTCGCCTGCAGGTTGGAACCCAACGGCAGATGAATATGCTCACAAAAAGACGCCTGTAAGTGTTGTTAATTTAACATTTATTCTTATAGCTATGTGCTTTATGTATGGCATTAGAAAAAATACCTATACATGTACATGTATTTATGATTTTTTTTGTGTACTTGAAGTGTTCTTTTGTTGTTGTTTTTATTCTTTAAGATTTTAAGTTAAACAAAAACACTGAGGTTTTTGCAAACACATTTAATATTATTGTCAGAATTCTTATTTAATACCAAATATCTTTCAGAAATGGACATGATCAGACATCTCTTACTATTCAATCTTAAATTTAAATTCCTGTTTAAAAAAAAAATAATATCATAATAATGCAAAAATTTTATGTCATTATTTTCATTACAGCCTGTAGAGTACCCTCCTCGCCCAATGACATCACTGCTCAAGGAGAAGTTAGATCTAAAATTAGATCTCACCTCTCGGAGGATACAGTCAGCTGGTCCTATAGACAGGTCAAGGTCATCTCACAGTCCCCATAGCCCAAGAAATACACCAAGTAGCAGCCTGGATAAAAACAAGGTAAATGTTCTGTCAAATTAGTCTATGTTTCTTTGAAAAAAGTGTAGGCATGGCCTGTTAGTTAATTTATTGTAAAATCAATATACATGTACATCAAAGCTAAAAAAGCTAAAGTTTCCTTGCTCATAATTATGCTTTCAACTTTTGTTAACTTTCTGAAATTTTAGTCATAAAACCATTCATGAAAAGTTAATATTACAATGAATGGATTTATTCCTCGAGGTTTTTTTTTCTGAATAAAATATTTAATTTGACCGTTTGTATTGTTTTTACAGGAAGTAGAGCATAATGGAAATGCTAGCCAATCACCTGATTGTTTACATTGTGTCCTGGCTGCTGCCATGGCACAGGAACCAGGAGAAGAAGGTCAAGTGAAGGTCAGTGAATGTGTATGCTTTGTGTATGTTTGCTAGATGTATTTCTACCTCAACAATGTTTTACTTTATATTAGTGATATTGTCTTGTTTAAGAAGTATGTTTAAATAGTATATGTTTTACGTCTGCTTCTTTGAAATATAATTATGTATACACACTGACAAGATTCTTTTCCTGTACTCACATTACACCGGTATCAGACTGACCAGTCTTAGGACCAATCCCTTAAATCAAGAACCATTTCTTTAACAGGCTTTAGTTTGATATGGTCAGCTATTAAACTTGTGTTTTTGCAAAACAAGGTATAAAAAATTATGCTCTTCACAAGGCTACTGTTGTTGTATATCGAAAAAAAAATCTAATTTTTTATCTCAAAATTTGACTTGCACTCACATGTGATCTCTTGAAAGAAACACTTTGAACCATAGTTGACTGCTGTTATTTTGTTTTGCATATCAAGACTTCTGAATCCTGCTGATTTATTTAATATAATTTACATGTTCTGTTACAATGGTCAATTTTAATTTGAACAATTTCAATATAGAAGGGGCGTCCGTTGCCGGGTGGTTAAGGTTGTTGACTTCAAATCACTTGCCCCTCACCGCTGTGGGTTCGAATCCCAACAGGGACTTTGGATTCTTTCATGTGAGGAAGCTATCCAGCTAGCTTATGGAACGTCGGTGGTTCTACTCAGGTGACAGATGACAGTGACAAATGTGTCTTTTTTTTATAATAAATGATCAGTTTATTTCCTATCACAAAAAGTACTGATAGCTAAACAGTTGTAACAAAATAACAATGAAATAACATGTAAAAGGTGTATAGAAAGAATAAATAGATAAAAAACAAAAATAAAATTAATTCATCACAGAGTGCATAAATAATTTCCACTTGAAAGAAAAAAGCTGATTAAAGTTTGAAACACAAAAGATGGTTGAAGCTAAGGCAGTTGCAGGAAGTAATTTATCGAATATGATACATTATTGGCCTACCATTTGTCTTGTTTGTTTTTTTTAACAAGTCACAGTTACTAAAAATTTTCTTATTGTTTTGATGGAGATTTTTTGCTGTCAGATTTCTTAGATTCATGCCCTTCTTTGAGAATAGTTTTTAATTGCGGGGAAGTTGCGTAGAATTCCGCTAACTTGTTATCCTCATCTGGTGAGTCACGATCGATGCCAGCTTTTAAAAGCATCATACATATGTCGTGGCTATCAAGTTGGGCGGCATGATGAAGTGCCGTCTTTTGTCTATTGTCTCGTGCATTAATCATTGCACCCTGGTGAAGTAAATAGGTCATGAAACTTAAGGCATCTGCATTCACAGCATAATGCAAGGGAGTTAATCCATGAAGATCCCGAAAGTTGATATTTGTTCCTGCTTGAACTAGTAAAGTTCCGATGTTGAAACTTTGGTATTCGATTGCCTCGTGTAGTGGCGTTTTATTTCCTGTTGTGAGCATATTAACATTGGCATGCTGCCTGATAAGCAATTGGGCTGTTTCAGTTGCACCGTGTTTTGCTGTTATATGAAGTGGTGACTTTCGAAAAGTTGTTGACAGATTTACATCGGCACCATGATCTGTCAACATTCTTACAATTTGCGTGTTGTTTAGAGCACAGGCTAAATGTAGTGGAGTTCTTCCCATAAGTTTTTCTTTTGTGTTCACATTAGTTGTACTTTTTTTTAGAATAATGCGTGTTATGTCTACGAAAGGTCCATCAACTGCTAAATGCAAAGGCGTCATTCCTTGTTTATTTTTAATTGTTACGTCTGCTCCCTTTTGAATAAGTAGTTTTGTGATGTCTGTATTTCTATACTGTAAAGCTACATGTAACAAACTGTCTCCGTTACCATCAATTGCGTTTACTTCTCCCCCTTTCTCGATTAAATACTGAGTCATTTTAGCACTATTCCTTAGCAGCGTTAAATGTAGGGGCGTTCTTCCAGCCATGTCACGAGCGTTAACGAGGGCACCACGTTCAACCAAAAGATGCGTACCCTGCAGATTGTCTCTCATTACAAGTTTATGTAATAACGACATTCCTGTACGTTTAGAAAGTGTCTCGTTTATATCAGCACCGCTGTCAATAAGCATGCGAGCAGCAAGTAGATTGTTGTACAACAGCGCCATCTGTAGGGCCGTCTTGCCTTCATTATTTCTGGCGTTAATGTTCACCCCAAGGTCAAGAAGTAACTGAAATAGGTTTTAAAAAAATTATTGTCAGTTTAAATTTTCTAAACATGATGTGTAACCTTAATAATAAGTTATACAAGTTAAGCATTTTAATATATATACATGTATATGTAAAAAGTACGGAAAGTGTTTGTTGGATAATTAGAATATTAAATATAATTAAAGTTCATTCATGTATTGCACTGTTTATTGTATGGAAAATTTGGATTATTTAGACTCATATTATTAATTCATATTATAATTTAGTAAAGAGAGGCTGTTAAAGTTTCAGCTATGAAATAATTTTGTCTGTGTTGAAAGTTGTTTCTACATTATTATATCCTCAGTATTTGCGTCTGCTTTAAGGACACTTGAATTTGATATGTTTATGATTACATATCAGCTAGAATACTTCAAACTTCAATTCTCTGCACAAACATAGGTTTATTGATTCAAAGATATTGAATGTCGTAAATTAAAAACTACAATGAGCACATACAGGAAATTATTCATTTACGTTGCAAGGCCCAGTTTAAAATTGCCTTTTTGCAGATCATAAACTTTCTTACATAATTGATTTTTGTATGATAAAGATATATGTAGAATGAAATGGAAATTTATTTAATGTTCAAAACAGCATCACTTTAGTTGTTTTTTGTTGTTTTTTTTTGGCAGAAATTTTTTTGATCCATATGATCATTGCTTGCATTGTTCTCTCTACATATTTTGAAATTTTACATTAAAATAATGGTTTTGCCCAGATTGAAACGAAATATGGACAGGCTCAATGTATATAGGTTTTAAGGACAGCGAGCATTCAAAATATATTGAGTGAAAAAATGTAAAATCATAAGATACCTGAAGAATTTGGGGTCTAGATTGTTGTGCCATTGCATGCAGAGCAGTGCTACCATCTTGCACAATTATTGTACAAATTTCCCTCGAATCCCGATCATTCTTTAATAATAAACGAACCACATCTTCCTCTCTGTCATATTTCACGCACCGTACAACATCTTCTGCTTCCTTTTCTAACAGTCGGTACCCTCGCATCTCGGGCTCATGAAAGTGTGACAATTCCGTTACCTGAAGTATATTACATGTAATTTATCTTAGTGCAATAAATGTTTAACTCTTGTAAAGTTTAGAAGGACTTTACCCGTTACTGCACTAAGGTGATGATATGTAGGCCTTTAGTCTAATGTCAGCAACAGATTCTACACATGTGACCAATACCTAGACCAGCTTGCACTAACGTACCATCTGATCATGGTTTGCACTGTTCACTACTCAGTCAGAACTTATTTTGAAGTTTTCCCTAAAAATGATGAATGGTTATGTCCAGATTGAAAAATGGACAAGTTCATTTAAGATATTTAGAGTTATTTGGTTTAATCGAACACAAATATTGAATTTTGTATCAGATATATGTTGAAAATGTTAATATACAACATTGACAATTTTATGATTATAATTTTTTTCTGTGATCATATTTTACTATAATCCTATGGCAATCAATGATAATCTATTACTGAAACAGCTTTAAGGTAAATTTAAGATATAAACGTCATCAAAATAGTTTTACCCACCTTCGGTGTTCAGATATTATGCTTTCTGAGCTTCCTTAATGATATGAAAATATTGAAATAAATAGCAAAAAACTTGTAAATTTCAATATTCCTTTCAAGTTAGATTAAGATAAGTAAGTCAAATTTGCATTCTTACCTAATGCTGTCATTTTAAGAAGCAAAATCTAGCAAAGTGAAAATCATTTAAATTATATTTCCCATGTTATCACATTTGATAAAAGTTAAGTTTGAATGAAAAAGTTGTGTTTATTCATGATTTACTGTTGTTATAAAAAATCTGATCTATCCGTATCACTGAACTTTTTGTGCGTTTTTTTTTGTTCTGCAAATATTATTTAAAACTATAATGAAACAATTTTTTCTGCGACTGAATACTGCTTCAGAAATGTTTTTCAATATACACACTAAACAAACTGATATATATAAAAATAATTATGTAAACCATTGAAAAATCTTGAAAAGCGGCATCTAAAGCTATTTAAGTGAAAAATAGATAAGTGACAATTCTTTAGCTTTAAGCTAATGGGTTCATTCAAGCTAACAATTGTGAGGAATCGAAGTCAATAATTTCAAACTCCGATTTTTTTGGTTCGCTGAAAGACATCAACATATCTAACTCACTGTATACCATTGATACTTTTCTAAAGATTAACATAAAATATTGAACAGACTTTATTCTAGGCCGTTGAAAACCGGCCAATTTACCGAAAAATGATACAGACTTATCCATGGATTTCTGAAAGGGGAGATAGTACGATAATTGAATATTTAATACACTTAATGTTCAAATATGGATTTTTATACCTTTCACTTTCAGTTTGTTTTGTCTGGGTGTCGGGTGTTTGTACGAATGATACCACAGTTATCATAACAGAGAAAATCTCTTTAATTTATTTATAAATAGCATAAATACATGAAGATATATAAATTTGATAGTCTGACGAAAACTGTCTGATGAAAAAGTTCGTAACTTTGATTTAAACTAAATCGTTGATCTAAAATCAAAGAATTAAAAATCTCCTATCCTTTATGATTGAGTTTTTCTGTGAATTAAATCTCTAACTCCTTTGAATTTGATTAAAAGCAAAACTGTAGACCTTATTCCTCAGGCTGCTGAAGCAGACTCGAATGCATGAAAACTGCTTCAAAATTACTCCAGTATTTTGCACAAATTCAACAGTTGGGTTTAAAAAAGAACAAAACAAGAATTTAAAAAGCAACTTTATCCTTGACAAACTAGATAAATCATGACAATTTATCATGTTCTATGAAATCAAGACCTTTTATGGGACACAATGCAGCTGTATTTCCTTAAATCACAAATATTAATATATAGAAACATAGATATTTTAAGTGGTTTCTTAAATGAAAAAAGTAAAGTCTTAATGGAACTGTTTGTTTGGTTGGCTTTAATCCTTATGTAGCTTTAACTATAGTTTGTTTACAGAAATAATTTTTAACCATTCTTAACACACAATGTCTAATGATCAGATTTTGCTTCTTTTATGTTATCATTATATTAGCATGTTTCATTAGATTGAAGGTAAAAGGCTTTCAGATTTATTCAAAATGTGTTCCCCTGATTTCCGTTTTATATTGATCACTGCTTTAATTAGCTTAATTGGAGAAAATGATAGGATGAATGGAAATTTACCTTTAATCTTAATACACCTGTATTGATATACCGTACATTGTCGGCCAGCGAAAAAAGAAAATGATAATGAAAATTGTAAAATATTTAAATGACGAGGTATATTGAATAGTTAAAGTATGAATAAAGGTATTAAAGGTATTCTATGATGAATGTTTTATCAAAGTGGTTAGTGATTTGTAAGTTCTGTTATAATGATCATTGAACCTTTAAATTAGTAATTTCCCTCGGAAAATTGTATGTAAAGTTATTCCTTGGGGTGCAGGGTGTCCGTTTGACCCTTGAAATGACTCTTTGACTCTTCAAATTTCCAAAAGGCTTGATTTGACCCTCAAGATTTTAACTGGAGGGTCAAATTTTGTTAAAATCATGGGGATTTGACCTTGTAGTCGGTAAAACTTAGTCAAAGTGACCCTCAGGATTTCATGGCTAGTGAACACCCTGGGGTGAACGGAAATGTTAGACAATTCTTTAATATTCTGTTTGAAGGAGATAATTGAGTTTCTTTTTTTGTTGATTGTAACATTGTAAACATTTGCTCTTTTGGATGACTTGACCCTTAACCCACTGGAACCGAATATGATTAGCCTTTGCCAACTGTTACAGTCAACAGCCAGGTCAGCCAGTACAACTGTGCAGTCTGGCCATGCTCTATACTACTGGCCGACTTATATTAAGTTTTCATCATGATATTCCAAAAATTGTTTTGGACAGTTCCAAAAAAGGAAGCTGCACAAGTCCATTAAAGAAGTTTAGTAGGTTCTAGTAGTTACGACCTAACAACAGTAGAATCCCTACTTAAGACCACCCCGGAATTAAGACCACCCCACTATTAAGACCATTTTTTAATAATGTAAGTAAGTTCAAGACCAAAACTCCAACTTATGATCACAATAATGTTATTAAGGTTTTAAGAAATTGATTTTTATATTTCTTAAGACAATGGAGAGGAAAGTAGCCTTCATTTAATTACAAAATTCTAATATATGGTAGGATAGAGAAACTCTGCTTTAAGTATGTATCTGTCAGTAAATGATGTAAAATTAAGAAAAAAAATATTAATAAGATAAATGTGTAGGTATAAGAATAAGTTAAAGTTTTAATTTAACTATGATGGAGAACTTTTTTTTAAGAATTTATAAGTAAGATATTGAAATTACGCGGAATATATTTAGACTATTATGTTTATAAAAGTCAATTTAATTTCAGAAATAAACCTTATTTAAGATGTTATTTCAATATATCCATTGTTAAAAGATTGCTTGAAATGTAGAAGAAACGTTAAAAGAAATTAAAGTAAAATTAAAGTAAAATTAAACTAAACCTTACCTCCATGTTTTGAAAGGAATAATTGCCTATAAAATAGTAAATATCCAACTTGAAAGATTTTATCACAGAGAATCCCACCGTGTCCTGACTTTTTAATTTAAAATTGCCAAAATCTCGGGATAATCCATTTCATTACAATAACCTAAAATAACTTTGTCTTGTATGTTTTTTTTAAGCTGTGCGAGGGTTATCTTTGTTTATTAAAAATTTATATTCAGCTATGGTTAAAAATGGAAGTTATGTATTGAACATGAGACAAACTTGTTTTTGTCGTCTGCCATAAGTTGCCCTGAAGACAAGTGCCGATAATGTCTTAAGCAATCAATATGTTATTAATAAGATTAAAGATTGACTTTTGTTTATCCAGCAAGTGTAATCAACAAGATATGCCCGCTACTTACCTTGGCAGTATTAAATCATATCATGTCCTAAACGTCCACTTTTATCGCAAAAATTTCAAATGATATTACACTCCCGTCAATGTATCACTGTCCACTGAATGAAAAATTGTTTTCTGCGTATACCCACGTTTGATATACTTCTTTTAAAAAAATTGTTCAAAATGTCATTTTAGAAAATTTATGATAGTTTTCACACTTCTTTCAGTGTATCCGTGTTTGTTAATTTTTTTTCTCCTTTGAAAAGTTTTTAACTTGCGGTTGTTTAGTAAGTCTGAAAATATGTTTGCCGGTTTCATGATTTATTATATCATAAGAAGTTATAAATTCTATATAAGCTGTTGAATAAATTAATGCATAGTGATTTGCATAAGTTGATCGATGACAAATATTTAACAAACTGGAGATAATATTGACCGTACCAATGTAATTATAGAGCGTTGAATATCTCCTTAGAGCTTTAGTGTTAAAATTGTCCTGCACCGAACCTCGTAGGTGCTTAAATAGTACAAATATAAAACACTCTAAATGATTTTCACTCTCAATTCTGTTTACATTAAATGGTTTTATAGTTGTTTGGACTATTTGCCATAGGAATCGCAAACAATTAACATTTAATGCTTCAAAGAAATCCTAAACACTTTAAATAACCAATTTAGTTTCTTTATAAAGGTGTCCTATTTGCCAGTTTAGGAAATGAGCGTGTCAATATAAATGAAAAATGAATTTTCTATATAGAAATTGAGCATTTAGTTCTTAAATTAACATTTCTAAAGCTTTTATTTCTTGAATTTGTATGTAAATATGTTTAAAAAGGAGGAAAAAAGATGATAAATTCACATGAATTTCTCACAAAATGTTTAAACATTATACGCATTCTATTATCTAGGCAGACCTTTAAAAAATATTTCGAATCTTTAAATGATAAAAAGACACTTACAATACTGTTTATCATCATTGTTAGTCTTTAGTATTAAACTTTAGTCCTTTTCTTTCTGCTTAATTTTACCACTTTGGGTACTTAAGTAATCTTTGAGTTGGAATTGACCGTCTGCTGCAATGTTTTATCAGACTATATCAGCGTATCCTTGCTTGACCAGGTTATTTCGCTTGGTGATTAGGATAATACAAAGAAATTTAAACAGATTAGAATTAGCTTACTTCTGTCTGATTAAAAATTGTGCACTTATTGTATGAAATGCACGCTTTCATTAGGATATATTTTGCAGTCTAATTCCTGTTTTAATGTTGAAGTGTTATTAATGGCATTATAAAGTTCAAAAGTACACTTTTATTTTGTTTCATACATTTAGATAAGTATATTAGCTGTCAAAAATGATTTGTGTATTAAGTAAATGTGCAAATGTGACCTGTCAAACTTGAATTTTGCATTTGTTCAAATCCTGTATATGACAGCCATTTTGTTAAGCCCTTTAAAGAAGCACATCTCAGGATTCATGCTTATTTTAATAAAAATTTTGAAAATGTATTAAGTATAATATTTTGAAGCAACCAATTTAAATTTGCAACCCATGTAAATTACCAAAAAGAGGTCAAAATAAACAAAAAAGCCCTTAATTTATCAGAAACACAGTAGAAATATAGTTATAAATACTGAAAAATTAGTCATTAATCGCACATAACATAAATCTTGAATCTAATTTTACTTTTCCTAAAATCTTAGTACTTTAATTTTTCTCAAGTTTGACTTTATTGAAATATTTTGGCTCAGAAGAGAGCTAAAATCATGTACTGTAGTGTCTTACTGGTTAAGAAGAAAATATAAATTCAGCACAATAATTACCATTTTAAAATCCAATAAACTTCTATAAGTTTTCCTAAATCCATATTGCATGGACAAAAATCTAAATTATTTTGTCTCCAGATTTCCAGAACAGTCCCAGGAATCCATTGCATTTCTGTCAAATATATAAGCACAATTAGAACATATTGCTCACTAAGCACACTAAGTTATACTAAAAGAATAATCTCTTTTTATAAAGTAAACAGTTTAAACTATGCATGTTATAAAAAAGTACAGTAAGAAATTTAAGCAAGACTTACTATCAGGAAAGTTGCAACTTGTTTGATATTTTACCAATCATGACCTCTGAAGGGGCGAGACTTAGATCACAAAAATGCAGTCAAATTACTGTTTTATCACATAAACAATCACATACAAGTAAACTTTCTCATTTTGAAATTTTAACCAAAAAGGTGTTTTCAAATCTGGCTTATACATAAATATATAAAACACATTTATAAACATTTACATGTAATTTTTTTAAAGCTGTACACATAATGATCAATCAATTAGATCTGATTTACAATTTGGCGAGGGTTTTCAGAATTATTCCTGAATTTCAGCGTTTTTAGAATTACAAGCCCTGATTTTCTATTTGTATTAAAATATATTAATTAAATTCATGTTTTTCCGATTTCTTTTCTCGAAAAAAATCACTTTTTTTCCTACCTATGACAAAAATCATTTGCTATGAGGGACAAAAAGATAGAGGAATGGTTTTGTGAAGAAAAAAAATTAAACAATAATTGTCACATTGTTCCCTTATAAGACGACAGTACTGGTCAGTCCAGACTTGAAAAAAATAAATAGATATGAAAACTCTTGGATGAATTTATTTTCAGCTCTTGTAATAAAATTTATCACATTTGCACACATTGAACCTTAAAAAGTCTTTAAAAATGGTGTCTGAATAGGTTATTTTTACATTTGAATCTTACAATTTATCACCTTAGTGCAGTAATATGTTAACTGCTATTGAATTTTAATAGGAGTTTACCTGTTACAGCACTAAGGTGAGGATTTGATGAAGTTAGTATTGAGAAATGTTATAAAGCTTGCAATTTCCTAGACTAGTCTGAGTGAAATAAAATCACCATTCATATATAAAAACAATATATAACCCTTATATTATTTATAAATTTACCTGTTTTTCTGTTTAATTTCTTAGGAAAGTAATCATGAATGTACAGCAGACGGTAGTCCAGATCAGAATGAGAACAAACAAAACAATGCTAATACAGAGGCTAATTCTAAGAAGGAAACAAAAAGGTTAGATTTATTCTAGATATTGTGGGTCAATTGAAAGTCACTTTCCTGTCATTGCTCTGAGGTAGGATCTGAAAGTGACTGTGTTAAGGTCTTGGAAATGTGAGATAGCTAAACAGGAATTGAATAGATAGTCGAAGGCTCTACACAAGAACTAGCCCATGCCTGAAATAATTCACATAGAAAAATCGCCATATGACAGTGTCTTTCTCGCTTATGACCTTACCCCCCACACCCCCTCTTTGTAGCCACATGACATAACCTTAAACCCGTCCAAATATGAAAAAAGGCTGAAATTTATGAAAATGATAACTCAAACAGATCCATTCATATTTATTTCGCTTTATAAATATTTCAAAAGGGATAATTTTATTCCAATGGAGTTTTGCCAAATATTAAGCATGGTTACAGACAAAATTGTATTCATTGAGTAGACTGCACTTTTAGCACTTTGTTCATCAAATAGCATGTTTACATAGCTTACCAATAAAATAATTATTCAAACTGTTTTAGGATGTTTGTTTTTATTTACAGAGTTGAATTTTATTTTACATCATTAAAA
This sequence comes from Ruditapes philippinarum, assembly GCF_026571515.1. Lineage (NCBI taxonomy): Eukaryota > Metazoa > Mollusca > Bivalvia > Venerida > Veneridae > Ruditapes > Ruditapes philippinarum. Next base: position 29,195 of record NW_026851791.1, on the reverse strand, counting down.
CGTTTAAAATTTAACATATTTACATTGTTGGTTCATTTAATGTACATAAAATGGATTTATTTTTCAGACACTTTAAATTGTTGATATCTTTTATGACATCATAACAGTTATACATGTATAATCCTAAGATTTTACATTTTTTTCTATGATTTATATGTTACATGTGCACAGGAGTGATATTTTTAAAGACATTGATAATTTAACATCAAACATTTTCACTTATTTATAGATCTTATACTAGTACATGTTAGAGAAATACTAGTACACTTTTACATGTTTGCATATATGATATTTCTTATGTTTACAAAAATGATATTTCTTATGTTTACAGACATGATATTTTACACAATTACAGACATGATATTTTACACAATTACATAAATGATATTTTATATGTCTACATATGTTATATTTTTCATGTCTACAGATATGCTTTTTACATGTTTACGTATATGATATTGTTCATGACTGCAGATATAATATTTTACATGTCTACAGACATGAGATTTTACATGTCTACAGACATGAGATTTTACATGTCTACAGACATGATATTTTACATGTTTACATATATAATATGACATTTTACATGTTTACAGAGTAGAATCAAACAAAGAGAATGAGATACCAGAAACTTCTCGTACAGAAGCGAGTTTAGCTCAGTCAGAAGATGAACCCGAACTTCAAGGTTTAGCAACAAACCGGAGCGAAAGACCAGCAAGTGCACCGGACACCGGTAGAAAATCAGGGGAGACAACTACACGGAAAATTAGCTCTAGTTTGAAAATAAATATTCCACAGGTACAATTTTGTTTTATTCCATAAAAAAACCCATATTATTACAGATTATTTCAATATTAGCTGAAGTGATTGATTTGTCACCCCTGATTTTGTAAAATGGCCTTGCCCTCTTTAAATTTGGAACTTTCCATTGTTTATTTAAGAAGTTTTAGTTTCAGCGATCTTGAATCGAGCAACAAACAGTATAAAGACAGGTCAGACGGCATGGATATGTGGGTTGGCCCGTCATTGTACTGGTTGCATAAGGCAAATCTATATCATTTAAAAAATTAAACATAGGTTGTTTAAAGTAGGTTTTTAATATTTGAATGCTCAAATAATTTAAATAAATTGCAATAAAAGCTTTCATATACTTGAAATGTTATTCACCTTTTAAATAAAATGGAGAAAATAAATGTCAAGTATTTTCTTATATTTACTTGTTTGTTCTAATTCATTTGAGATATTTGTTTATAAGGCTGGTTGAAGTTTTAATTCATCTTAAAAGATATTTATTTTAACTTTTTGATACAAATAAAATGAAAAACAAATAAAAGAAAAGCAGAGCATGTTTGCATAAGAATAGAGGCTGACGGACCAAATGAATAGTATTTTAGAGCCAATCTTAACAGTGTTTTGCTTTTTTTGCATATTTTGTTACTTTGCAGAATCTTGCAAGTTGTTTAGCTTTATAGTTTCAAGACTGCACCATTGATTTGATAATACAGGAAATACTCTTCAGTGGTAATACTAAATAAAATAAAGACAAAAGTTAGTTTTATAAATTTCTTAAATTTTCAAAGCTAAATTTCTTTTAAAGAAAAATTTGCAAATGCTATGTAAAAAATTGAATGCCTTCTGATATAGAATTAGAAATATTTGTTATGTTAATAACTGGTACTTAATTTCAGGTATATATACTCATAACATCCAAATAAACATGTAAATATTATGCAGGTTGAAATCATGGAAGAAGATGACAGAAGTGCCAGAAAAGGGAGAGCACCAGTGATCAAAGGGAGACAACCTTTTGTACCAGCTAGAGCTCCTCTTAAAACAGGGTAAGTCACTTTGTTTGACATGACAGGATAGGAGTCAGGGAAGGCTACTGTGTTTCTTAAAACAGGCTATGGTTTAAATTTTAACAAAGTTGGTTGTTTTTTAAGATAGGGTACATGTAGGTTACTGTACCTTTCTTAATTCTAAGTAAGAGTAGGTACGGTAACTGTGTTCCTTAAAGAGGCTAGGTAGCTGTTATTTTATGAGTTGGAAACAATCCAGACAAAATCCTCCAGGATAAGAAGTTTGTATGTACATTCTGGTACTTTAAATATAGTCATCTTAATTTTCATTATGTTCCCTCCCAAAGACAACAATAATCAGTTCCAAGTTTAAAGTGGGGCAAATCTATTTACACTGATTAAGCCATGTAAGGGTTTCATTCAAGCACATTAAGTGTTGAAGACTAAATACCATGTAAGATGGTGTTATGTGGTTTGAGGGATGTTACACTTTTCATTTATCCCTCATGAACAGACTCAATCAAACCGAGTCTGCAATTTTCTTGTAATTTTTCTTTATTTACATTGCTTTCAAGGGATCATCCATTTTCCAGATATTCAATATAAACTATACATGTTTTACTTCTGTATCATTAAGCATCATGTAATATTCATAGTTATTATTGCTTGGACTGTATTTAACCTGTGTATTCTATATGTAGGTGATAATAAGAGATCAAAAAGGGTGTATTTGATAAGGTTATTTAATTTGTTTACAGGACTGTAGTTTTTATTTGAATGCTTGTCACCATTAGGTTATGAAGCATATATTTATTATGTCACTCTAGTTGACATTTTTGAGTGGTAAAAATATAATAAATTATTGTGTAAGGTATTTTCACATCATAATATTTGCAAGTTTGTCTTTAATGCTTACAATATGTATTACTTACATGTAGGATACAAGAAGGATAGCTTTTGCTATTGGGTTAATATTTTGTGAATATGGCTCAGGCTCAAATAGTGCTAGATAGATGACAAATTTTCAAGGAGTGTTGTACATTGCACTATTTCAGCAATCAATAATTGGACATTTTATATATTTTTAAGTTTTAGGTGTTGCAAGATATATAGTTGTTCTGTGTTATATATGAGTTGTGTCTTTTTTGAACTTTCAAGACAAGAAGTTACTTACTGTAGTTATTCAACACATAAGGCAATGTTGATCAGCTAATAATGGATGTACAACCACCTTAAATTAGAGTATATTGTATGACATAATATATTTCATGACAGCAGAAATAATTGGCTTAACAGATAATTATATAGGTTACAAATTCAGAAATAAAAGCTGTTTTGTATATGGAATTTTTGTATTAATGATGAGTTTGAAAAATTCAAATGTTAAAAGGGGAGATAACCCAGATTGGATTGATATACATCACAGGTATGTGTGTTTGGTTTTGTTATTGAATATGTTAAATATTTGTATTCATGTAATTTAATCCTTTAAGTGCTGGACCCGAAAGCATTAAGTCTTTGCCACCAGTATAGAGCCAGGCCAGCCCGTGCAGTCTGACCAGGCTCTATACTGTTGGCTGACAAATTTTAAATATTCAAATTGATATCCCTAAAATTGATAATGGACAGTCCCAAAAATGGAAGTGGGACAAGTCCTTTTAAGATATTCGGCATGTTCAGGGTTAATCAGGGAAATGAATTATTGTGCTATGCAATGTCTATGCAATGTCTAGTAGAGAAGTATTTGATCAGGGTGACTCTGTCCTGTGAAGATGCTGAGAAATATCTTTTATACACATTGTGTCTGTCATACTGAATGTCTGAAATTAAGATTGTGATGACTGACAGAATTATCCAATAAAAGCCTTAAAGGGTGATTCCAGATGATATTTTGCTAGTTCTAGGTTAATTGGTACATGTTTATGCAGAATAAGCAGTATCACCTTTTAATTTCTTCAATTATTAAGCCTTGCCATGTTGAAATCTGTGCACATGAATAGCAAATAAAATCACAAATCTGAAAAGCTAAGCACCAATTGGTTAAAAATTTGTGTGTTGAGAAGGCATGATATTGTGATTTTACTTCACAAATTAAAATGTATTGGTTAGAAGCAAATTACATGTATTGAAGAGATGAAAAAACAACAACTTTTGTACAACTTGTACAAACCGATAAATCTTACACCAATGAAACTTAACCAGTCTATCTCTATCTGATTACAGGAAGTTAAGTGTTCAGTCGAGAAACCGGCCATTCAGTGCGATGGACGCGTACCGATACATCGTAGAACATCCACGTAAGAATACAAATAGCGATGTGTTTAACACTTCGTACCAGCAACAACGTACTGAAGCTTGGAGACAGTCTGCTTATACCTCTGCTTCTAATCCTCAAACACGTAATGTAGTTTGTAGCTCTTTCTTTTCTTTCTTACTATCCGCGGACTGGTCTGTCGTTAAATAAAACTTAATAAAATGGACTGGTACAATGAATAAAAATGGGAAAATGGTGTATTTATCTTATATGTTCAATGTTTAATATAAATTGCAGCAAAGGATGAGCAAAATGCTAATTTAATACATGTAGTAAGTGTGTTGGATGATTTGACGATGTTTAATAATGAAGCACAATTTGTTACTTAAATATTTTCATACACCAGCAGTAACTATGGAAACAGTTTTAATTAAGTAACTTTTAGAGTTTGACAATTTACTTAAATAGTGAATGGGTTGTTTTTTATTGTTTTTAATATTAAGTATTTTTGGCTATTTTTGTATACATTTTATATGTGTGAATTTCTGTTACTAAGTTACTTTTTTGCTTTGAATGTTAATTTGGTTAAATGTTTTGAATAAATTTTATTCATGTACTATCTATAAGTAATATCTTTTAAATGATGCACTCCTTGTGTTATTACATTGTAATCAAATGTATAGATATTTGCAGATAATTAGTGATATGTTACGGTAACATTTTACATCTATAATTCTATATATTAATTAAAAGATCAGAAAGGGAGATAAATAAGAAATTATTTCCAGTTAGGAAAGAGTATTCCTTCCTCGTTAATTACTACAACAAACATCTAGTAGGATATTTATTTCTCTATACAAATTACATTTGATTTTCATTTTATCTTCTGCTGTTTTTTCTGCAATGGTTTTTGTTATTTTATTTGATAGAAGTTTGAAAAAATCAGATGGATTTGGGTATAAAAAGCATTTTAACTTTCTCGTGTTATGTCTTTAAAATAAAAAAGGAATGATTTATGCAATTGCTGAAAGGACATAAAATTTCTTCTTCCAATGTTTTTAAAAAAAGTCCTCCATAAATCAGTTATAATTATTTATGAAATCTAAAAGCTCTTCAGCAATAAAATGAAATATAGGAACTGTTAGGTCATTTGAATTTCTTTTTATTATTTATAGTTTTTTGATCTCTTCAACATCAACAGTTTCATTACCCAGAATTTGTTCTGAATTGTGTTTTAAACAGAATTAAGACATCTAAAAATGATGATAATACAAATTAAAGGTTTTTCAATACCTGACCTGCCTATTTTAGAGTTTGTAGTGGACTATCCCAACACGAGGGATGTTGGTACATGCACCTCAATGGAGTCATTGTACACTGGGAGCACATGGAGTCAGGACGGGGGAGAACTTGTCTCAATCACTGATCTACACTGTAATATACATTACCCCACCCACATCAACTTGATTGACATTTACCACCCTGTGTTGGTTTCTTATATATTTTTACTCTGCCCAAAATTAATTAATTGAAAATTAACACTATTTATAGAAATTCTAGTATAATTTAATTATAGTATATTTAAACTCTGCCCAAAATAATTCAATTGAAATTTCCCACCCATATTAATTCCTCTGCCCAAAATAATTCAATTGAAAATTACCACCCTGTATTAATTTCTAGTGTATTTTTTCTCTGCCCAAAATAATTCAATTGAAATTTACCACCCATATTAATTCCTCTGCCCAAAATAATTCAATTGAAAATTACCACCCTGTATTAATTTCTAGTGTATTTTTTCTCTGCCCAAAATAATTCAATTGAAATTTACCACCCATATTAATTCCTCTGCCCAAAATAATTCAATTGAAATTTACCACCCTGTATTGATTTCTAGTGTATTTTTACTGTGCCCATAATAATTCAATTGAAATTTACCAAATTTTCCACCCTGTATTGATTTCTAGTGTATTTTAACTGTGTCCATAATAATTCAATTGAAATTTACCAACCTGTATTAAATTCTAGTGTATTTTTACTGTGCCCATAATAATTTAATTGAAATTTACCACCCTGTATTTATTTCTAGTGTATTTTTACTCTGCCTATAATTCAATTGAAATTTACCACCCTGTATTAATTCTTATTGTATTTTTCTCTGTCCATAATAATTCCAATTGAAATTTACACCCTCCACCCCCACCCACGTATTGATTTCTAGTGTCTTTACTCCTATCATTATTGTTCAATACTAACCAGCCAGAAGAGAAAATTCAATTTCTTGTGCCCAATATTATTCAATAAAATTATGTTCTGTGTCATGTAAAATCCTTGATAATAAACATTGTCCCTATCTGTTTCATAATTTTTTTTTTTTTTTTTTGACAACCTCCTCATGAAAATACAGTATATTCCAAGGAAAGTATTTGGTTCATTCAAACTTCTTCTTGGGATCAGTCACCATTGTCTACCCACCAAACATTATTTTGTGCATAGTTTTATAGGTGAGTTCCTGGCCAAGTGATTAAGATTGTTGACTTCAAACCTCACCGCTGTGGATTCAAATCTGGACAAGTGCTTTGAATTCTTTCATGTGGGGTAGCTATACAGCTAGCTTACGTATGGAACATTGGTGGTTCTACTCAGGTACTCAAATGCCTGTTTGTGCCTGAAATAATGCACCAAAAGCTATCATTCCAGTATTTCTACAGTCAATTCTGTTCCAACCAACTTGACAGCATTAACACTTGCTCCCTGCCCCCTACTACTTTTAACTATAATGTTCAAAGTGAAAAAAAAAGAATATTTTTCAGTTTACCTGCAGTTTGCACTGGATATGAATTTTTGTCATTTTTTTACCTTCTGAATTGCAGTGTTACTACCCTGTGCTCAAAATACCCCCCAAACTTCACATGTGTTTATTTGCTGTTTACCACCAGTGTTCAAAATGGCAATTTGGAAAAAAGAAGAAATTCATTTTCTAATTTGATTGCTGTAAATGTTGATACTGTTTTATTTTAGACTTGATTCTATTATTTCCAATAAATAGTTCTTTCCATTTTATATAATATTTAAAGGCAATTAGTTAGTAGAATTGTGCTTGTATATCATTTATTTAAGTAGTCATAGTTATTCAGATTATTGAACATAAATTATTTTGTTTTATATCTTTTATATTTGGTTGCTGGAATTATTATTGCTGGGAATTTTGCTTTATAAATATAGGTGCTATTTGGATTTTATTTTTATTTTTTTATTGATTGATTTTGTTATTGATTTTATGTGCTTTTGTAAGGTTACTCAAAAACAAATAATTTGTAAATTAAATTAGTTTCATTGTTTTATATATGGGAATAAGTATTTACCACCAGTTCAGTGCCAAGCTGGCAAACACATTAAATTTTGTGCCATTTGACCACAGCTCGATTTTATTATCCTATTGACATGCTAATATTATATGTGGCACAAATCTTGGCAGGGTTAGGTCAAATGAAACTTTGGTATAAATATTTTGAGATTAATGGATCTTACTTTGCAACAATTGATTGTATTTAATGTAATAATAATTCAAGAGAATTGTAGCATTCACAAAATTGCAAAATTGTTTAGATAAAAGTAGATTTGTTATATATATTATCCTTAGACATAAAATTATAAATTAGTGATAAATTTAAAGTGAATTTAAAACTAGTCTTGTTTAGATGTATTTATATATCTGTATATTCATAGAGTGCATGAGCTGCGCATAATAGAGAGCATAATTAGCATTATATGACTTGAATAGGAAAATATTATTATTAATTTTATTATATGACAGAAGGCATATTGATTTTTTGTAAAGAAAAAACCCACAACAAAACACAGTTCAATTTTAGGTTCCAATGAAAAAATTGTATAATTTATGATATATGAATGTCATTGATTTTAAAAAGATGATCCTAGATATTGGGAAGAAAATTTATGTATTTAATAATTTGTGTGCATTACTTTGTAAAAAAATTACATATTATCGTAATCAGATATGTAAAAAATTATGTTTTAAAAATACATCAATATAAGACATTGTAGTTTCTGTATTTAACATAGCAAGATGTTTTGTTTTATCATGTATCTTTTTCCTTCTAAAACAGCAAGACAGGGTACACCTCCACCTCAACGACCTACATCACCTGATCCTAAGACACGCCCTAGCTCCTCCCTTTCTGTAAAGAAAGCCAATGATTGGTTGGGAGGAGGTCGTGACCTCTACTGGGAGTCCATTCAGAGGAGGCCAATGTCAGGTCATGTACCAGGATGGAAAGAAGGTCTACCTGACAGCATGAATAGACCAAGATCTGCTGTGGCAGCAAGGACATTAAACAGGTATAACTGAAACATGTAACTTGGTACATGTAGTAAAATATAACCTTTTGAACATTTTTGTAAATAAAACTTTATTGTTATCAATTTGGCCAGGACAGTATTACATGTACATAAATTCAATATTGTTACATACCTTAAGTATGTATAGAAGATATATACTGTATATGTTAGAGCATTACATACTTCTTTCAGAATGAAGTTAAAATGAAGATTAATAACTCCATACTCATGAAGGTACTTGTACAAAAAGCTGTGGGGCGCAAGGCGAAATTACAATAATATGACATTACTTTGTCATGTTTTCATCTGGCACCCTGCAGAGCAAAAATACGACATGGTACAAATCAGCCACCATAGTTATGAACTTATTATCTAGATCAAATTTCTTCAGTACTTAACTTCAGCAATTTAAACAGTTGATGGATGGTTCACTTTTGTATTTAAATAAGCTATTTTGAGCAGTTTACATTTAAAATAAAATGATTTATTAAATATTTTTCCTCTACAGACAGACAAGAAGATCACACCCTGTAACACCATCATCACTTGCCTATGAGGCCATGATGCAAGGTAAAGTACTGACAGAATATGTTCAGAATTTTGACAATTAAAACAAGGAATAATCATTAATTTCTTATAAGACCACAGCATGACCTGAAAGTTTCTTATAAGTTGAATGCTGAAAGTGAATTAAAGATTTTCGCCATTTATGAAGGGAAAAATTGTTAGGTTTTTAGGTGACCGATTATAATGGTGATATGGTGACTTTCCAGCTTTACTGGTGGAAGACCGAAGGTGCCCATCCATGCATTATTTCAGGCACCTTAGAAGAACCACTGACCCTCTGTAAGTTAGCTGGATAGCTTCTTTACAAGAAGTACCTAATGAAATTAGAACCCACAGCACTGATTTCACGTCAGAAACTGTAACCACTTGGTCATGAAGGCCCCAGATTTCAGAAAAAAAATCTTAATGGTTATATGTCGGTAGTAAACGATATTTTATTACATGTTTTTGAATATAAGAACAAGATTTTTTTTTCCATGTTGTTATCTATGTTGATAATATATTTTCAGTGCAATATCATATTTTTGATATTTCGGAAGAAGTAGAATACGAATTTGAATTATATTAGAATATTTGGTATATACATGCACAACATGTGTTAATTTACTGTGTTTTTTAGTGTGGAACAGGGTATGGGATTTTATTATATGTTGCACACACATTGTACACATGCATTTTGTTATCCCTTTGAAAAACCCCCACTGAATTTGTCTAACATTGTTTATCATTAACGTAAATATATGCTCATAAAATAAGTAATTTAACATCTGTGTATATGCACTGGTTGGGACTGCTAAACATTGAGAAAAATTGTCTTGAAAGAAATTAAATAAATGTTTAGTTTCTTTAGAATAATTTTAACTTGAGTGCAATAGACATGTACATAAATAAATATGCATGGATCGGGAGGTGTGGGTATTAAGGGAGTCATATTGTGGCCCACTCTCCGGTAAAAAATTTTGTATCCGGAGGTGAATAGATTGAAAATAATGGCATGATATGTGTCTTGTCTTTTGGCCATTAATGTGTTTTTGGAGTAACTGCTGTAAATGCAATTAAGTTAATTCATTAATTAATTAATTATGGTTCAATTGTCTTTTATTCATTAACAAATATTACCTTGACATAGAATGTTGTTCAGTTCTATTTTATTTTTCACGTTTTTGTGTTATTTATCCCGTGTTGCACTGTGTGATACTCTCCTCATTGTAGGAAGTCGTGTTGGCTCACCACGTTGGTCACATGACCCGTCACAGCTCCCAGATATGTTGGACCTAAGTGAATACCACCCATTGTACCATCAGCTAGGTATCCCACGGCGACTCGGAACTTACGGAATGCACGAGCAACCTGCACAAGATATGGTGTATAGGTAGAGCTAGCCACATCTCGGTCATCTTTCTTACAGCCATAGTTTATCTCAGTCGTGACAGTCATGTTTTTTTTGTGTACATTAATGACATTTCAGGCAATTACAAGTCCAAAACAATATTTCCATATACACTGGTAATGTGGCAATTGCGCGATGAATGTTTTATATCAGAACCTCGTTATAATGCGATGGTCAGACCTTAGACCCCAACATGAGCGTTATAACGGGGCTGCAGCGTACAAAGTTACGAGTTAACCTTTAACCTGCTTAATTCATCTAAAGACATTTTTCTGTTTTGAGTTTTGAACTGGCCATTTTTTGTACAATGGATTTAAACATTAAAATTTTGGAAACAAAGAGTTAAGTGAAGTGTGTCAAATTTTACATTGTCTTTTTCATCCTTGTTTTTAACACTCCTTCATAGCCATTTTGTGGATGGTATTTTCTAATCAAGCAATTTATGCTGACATTTTTTGTATATTCAATGGTTTGTCAGACACTTTCAACTTTTTTATGCCGTAAAGAACACTTACTGCCAATATCTTATTCGAGATTTGTATAACAAACATCTTATACAAAACAATATATTCTTTTATTCCATCAAGGTTACATTTGTAACAACAGACATTACAATAACTTTGTAAATAAATACTTCTGTGGGTAACAAATAGAAAAGAGTTGCATTCTTTAAGTATAGGCTAGATAATCAAGCGAAAAATAGTATTACAACTAGAAACAAATTTGTTCTTTTTGACCTAAATATAAAATTAAGTATGGGGCAGTGATATTTAAGTGTCTATTTTCTATTTGAGATAAGATGAAGCATGTGGTAAGTGTATAAAAGGAATTCACATCATAATTTCCTCGTACCTATTATTGTACATGGAGATATTTTGTCTTTGTAATTGCCTGAATTGCCTATATATGTTTAACAGTATTAAACGTTTAAATTTTGTCAGTGTGTTAAATGGTGAATTGTGCGTCTTAAAAATGTTACTGTTGTATCTTTGGTAATAAGTGGATATTTTTTTTTATGACTAAAATATTTGTATGTGTTTGTAATATAAATGTAATGTGGAAAGTTGTCAGTATTTGTTTAGATAAACCATAAATATGTTGGACATTATCTTGGCATCACCGTTTAGATGTACTTAAGATAAATATTTAGTTTTAGTGCCAAAAATTAATAACTTACTGTAGAGCTTTCATTTGAAAAAGCTTTTTTTTTTGCATTTAGAATAATCCTTTCCGCACATTCCAGTGTATTCTCCGTGTTTAAAGTTATGATTTTAGAACAAAAGACTTTAGATTTTTGAAATTATTCAAGAATTTATATTTCAAATTCATTTTTATGCATTCCTATATACGTTGCTCTAGTAAAAATGTTGTTTTTTTCTTTTTTTCCTCCCAAATATTTGACTCAGATTTTTACTCACACATACTAAGTGAATCTTCAACATATTTTCAAGCAAGATAGTACATTGACACCTACAGGTTCAGTTGTAAATGGATATGTTTTGTAATTTAAGGGCGGACCATCCTGCTTATAATCCCACACAGAAATGGGCAAACCTTTTAGATCTAAAATTGGAACGAAAGTTTCGGTACTTTATTTACTAGAATTGCTTTAGAGTGCTCATTTGACATTATTATAACCCCAAGTACTCACCTATTAAAGTATTTACTTCAATTTTGTTTGTTTTTGAGAATGAATTAAGAATTAGAATGTTTAAAAAGAATTAGATATTTGAATGGCGTTTTTTACCCATTGTATAGACCTACCTCTGTTATGCCTAACTGCTTCGTTAGTTCACTCACATAATTTGTTTGTTAAAGGCTCGTCATGTCTCAGAAATTCATATATTTTTTCAATCATTAGAAATGTCAAAATTGTGTTTAATAATGTATTGATATTAAATTTAAAGCATGTTAGATGTTAAACAACTGAAGATAGTAGCGCTGAATGTGCAGTAATGTATCATAAAAGTAGCAAAATGCATGCAAAGTAGTATTTTGACTCATTCACTATAATGACACCAACTGCAATCGGAACAAAAGATATTTCATCTATTTGGCAAATGAGCAATATTTTCGGAAACTGTGAAGAGATACATTTTTGAGAAACTAAAATTGACAGCATTTCTGAGACATAATGGGCCTTTAATAATTATGTTCCATTTGAAATTTAATAAGAATATTTAAAAAGAACATTTAATTTATATTTTTTATGTAGACATATAAACCATAATGAATGAAAACTATTTCATAGGATTTAGAGGAGGCAGATCTTGTTTTTGAGTTAAATGATATTTGAAAATGATGCAAACATGAAATAAATCCTTTGAAACAATTTTCATTCTGTTTCTATGTCTATATGAAAAACTCAAGCAAACATTTTTTTACAGAAAATACAATGTGTGTAAAGAAATTCATCAATGTTGTGTCACTAAAGTATAATGTTTATTCATTCAATAAAATTTTCAGACAGGATAAAAAAAGGACTGATATTCGAAGAAACTTTTGTAGAATGACAAGTGATTTTGCTTCTTAATTAGTTTGTAAACTTTAAAATTATTAATACTTACTTTCCAAAGTGTATATATGTTTAAAGACTTTCCAAAGTGTATATATGTTTAAAGAATTACAAATATTGTTTGATGTATAGGTTAGAGTGCATATTGATTGTTCTTCGTAAATAAGAAAGCTAAAAAGGAGCGGAGCTTCAAAGTGTTATATATGTTTAAAAGACTTTCCAAAGTGTATATATGTTTAAAGAATTACAAATATTGATTTATTTTTGCATAGAAATCTAATACTAGATATAACTACTAAATCTCTTTGTATTTTTTTTTCTGTTCAATTGAAGGATATAAAATTATAATACATTTTACAAGAAAATTTATTTTAAGTATCTGCTACCAAAAGTTGATGCTTTACATTTCACTTTGTTATTTCCCTATTGCATGATTTGAGATTAGATATAATAATTTAGCTTTGAAATTGTGTAATTTCCCGCTAAACATCTGCCGATACTTGCTTTCTGTGACATTTTTTTTTTAATGTTTGCTTTAATAACCTCCCAGATGTGCTCTTAGCTCTACCTTGCCTCAATAACTTGTGTTGGTTGCTATGGAAATCATCCTGGTTGCTAGGGGGAAACCTGGTTGCTAAGGGAACCTGGTTGCTTGGAGACTGACTGAGTAGCATTGGTGTCTGGTAGGCACTTTCTTTACCAAACAATTTTAATTCTTTTTACACCGTTTTGTGATTTGCTGTTATACAATATTGTAAATCTTTCAGTTTCTGAACATTCCTTTTCATATCATCTTTGTACTATGATAATATTGAAAATAATGAAAATATACAGAACACTTCATTAGAATAATAATAGTCATATAATGCTGTTCTAATTTTAGTTATTAATGCTTGCATGGAATGCTTTCTTGTTCTAAAAAAATCTAACAAAGTTTTTTTTTACTTTACATTTCAATAATAATATCTAAATTGTAAAAAAGCTATATTAATTACTTCTATTAATTTGTTAAATTAATTGACAATTTAATTAACTAGTATTGTTTTTCCTTTATGTCTTGCAGACTTCCTCCAAGCCCCAAAACCCTGAGTTCTGTGAGTGCACATGGACCTGTGAACATGGTCTGTATTTATGAGGATGAGGAGTCAGGTACTCATACCACGGAGCAAGATAAAATTAACACAGAGCCAGAAACGCATATAACTACACAGACTTCACACTTTAGGGAACATTATGTAGATACATGATGACACTTTGTGTACAAAAATGGTTACAAAACTGTAAGGATGTTAAAAAGAATTTTTAAAGAAAGCTTGCAAGGGAAATAAATAAACTATTACAATTTGATGTTACCTGAGCTATTTAATATCCATGGCAACTGTATTTTCTAATTGTCAACAAAATGCCATAGCGTTAAACTATGTAATGTGTTAGAAATTATTTTGATTACTATGATTAAACTGTAATGTGTTAGAAATTGCTTGAATTGCAATGATTTAACTATGGAATGTGTTAGAAACTACTTCGCATGCAATGATTAAACTTTAATGTGTTAGAAACTACTTTGATTGCTATGATTAAACTGTAAATTAATGTGTTAGAAATTGCTTTAATTGCTTCAATTTCAATGATTAATACAAAAATTGAATCTTTAGTAAAGATATGCATTAACTTTAAAGAAACAAGTTGCAAAGTTTTTATGTTTTTGTTTTGTTTTTGTTTTTAAATGTTCACATCTTTCAACAGACTTGGTTTATCAGCTTATTTTTGTAATTTCTACATACAATACTTTCCTATCTGACAGATATGACTTGTATATTAATTATTAAGTTATGTGTATTGCTGTATAATACTGCAAAACATTCCATTTGCTCAATACAAAAATTTCTATGTACTCATACATTAAAACCTATCTAAATAGACCATTGCCCTACAAATTGACTTGTAAATCTTGATATAAAGTTGAATATAGTTTAAAGAGCAGTTGAAGGAAGTGAAGTGTCAAAAACTTATAGTGCTGAGATATTATCAACAAGGAGTTTGACATTGAAAGTCTGAAAATTATAAATAGCTGTAAAAAACCTAAGTGATTTCTTCGCTTTTGCCACATCCAGGTCAAAATGGCCTAATGGTTTAAATCATTGACTTCAAACAATGTGCCCCAATTGAATTCTTTCATGAACTTTGGATTTTTTTATATGAGGAAGCTATCAGGCTAAGCTTACATAAGCAAGTAGTTCTATTCATGTCCCCACTTTTCCCAGAAATAATGCATATATATAGATTTGAAGTCTTCTTTCATTAAAAGCAATATGAACATAACAGTGTTTTTTGCATCTCAAAAACACACACACATAACAAATAAATGCCCATGTCAATTCCGACAATGAAAATAAAACTTTTGTGATAAAAATTATCAAAGAGTGATCACTTGTTTTATGTCCAAATCTTTATATGAAGACTACTTTAAAGCTCAAGTTTTCTTTCCAAAGATAATTGAAATCTGCATGAAACAGGCAGGTTGGTCATGGAGAATATATTTATATTATATCATTCATCATGATTATTCATTTAAACATTAAAACATGCATTTAAGATGATTTTTAAAGATGTTAAATAATAAAACAGTTTTGTCCTTTTATGCATTTGTATATAACATTTACATGTCTAAATTTATGAAACTGTCCAATGTTGTTCATGTTATAAAGTAATAGATTTTAAAATGGATAAATCAGCAGTGTATTGACTGGTTAGATTGGGCAGATGTGCAGAATGGCCTGGTTCTATACTAGTGATCTTAAAGCAAGTCTTTATTGTTGATTGGACTTAAGAGAATTTGCAGATTGGAAACTAAATATATATACCTGAATCACACTAGTCATCAGAGTTATTTTTATATTTTATATATATTTTATGGTATCATATAGTAACATGTTAATATTTATTCAAACACATAAGATATTTGTGAAGCCTATTAGAGTAATGCTGGTGCTTTGTCAGTATTGAATATTCTTTTAAATATATGCAAATCTCTTAGTTTTAGCCTGTCTGTTATAGAGGGAGCTTTTATGCTTACTCGTACGACACTTTGGTTAAGGTTTTGAGTGCAACTTGGTTTCTCCGAAACTTCTGAAGGGAAATGGTTGAAAAACACTCATTTAAGAGCATAATAGGAGGTCACTGTCCAAGGTCTACAACTCTTAACAAGGATTTTGACATGATTATGGCCCATTTTAAAACAGGCTCTTGTTTTCCTATCAAGCCCCGAGAATAGTGTATCACGTTCTCCACTGACAGGTCCACAGGTGTTCTATTGAAGTATTTGTTTTCTGTTTCTGATATTGTTAGAACAGAATTTTTAGAATTGTGCATACATTGAGCATACCTTTTGCAGAATGTTTAATATTTTAATTTTTTTTGTGCAGATAGGAAAATGGCATTTAGTCAACTCACCTGTTCTTCAATGTTTTGTGGTTATGACCTGCTTACATCTCCTACTACTCCCTGACTTTTAAACACCTGTTTAGGTATATTTTGATATATGAATTGAGAACACCTATCAATCTAGATAATAATTCTTCAAAAGAATGTGTTTTATTGACAAAACACATTGTAGTGATCTAGAAATGTTCTTATTTAACTTATCACAGATTCATTTCACTAAAATGTTGACAAAAGCCTCTCTTGTGGCCAAATTATCATAGTCACTATCTTTGAATCATTATGTATGGGTTCAGATCTTTATTACACATTTTTAATATTCTTTCATGTGATGAAGCAAGCTTAGGTAAGGTCCATGTTTCCGTCCAGGTGCCCCAAAATATTTCACTGAGCTGAACCTTTTAACAGGCATTGTTTTCATAGCCATATTTATAACTTCACATTAAGAGTTCAGTGATATTCAGTTATTGTTAGAATAGATATTTTCATTTTGTGTTATTTTTATTTCTAAATTATTTTTATTTTAACAAAAAACTGTGATATTTCTTTTATTATCTATACAGAGTATTTTTTCAGTAGATTTATTGGTATTTGATGTTGCTTGTATTTATATATTAAAAAGATGAAAAAGAAAATGTGTTGTTTATTATACCCTTGAAAAGAGTATTAGGTAATACCTGCTTCAATTCCAACACAAGCTTGTGAAAATTCTACCTAATTTTGCCGAAAAAAAACGGTGTTAAGTATCCGGACGGTATTCAGCATGTAAGATATTTTGTCCATTCCCTGTTTAAATAGCAAACATAAAGGTGACCAAATTTACAGATGCCACTGTCAGGGCAATGAGTTGGTAGTTTACTACTAAATGTGAGCCACGGATACCCACAGTTGATTTACATGTAACAACATGTAATCAACCGTAGAAAAATTTAATCAAATTGCGTAGATATACAGCAACATGTGCGTAAAATAACTGACCAATGAAATCGTGTTTAGCAATATTTATATTGTTTGACAGCAAAGGTTAACAACTATCAGAAACAAAATAGCAGCGCCCATGGTGGAGACCTGTTAAATGTGTCTTGTCAATAAAAAAGGCAAACCTATCCCCCATACTTTATTATTCCAAAAGCAGAGACCACAATAGTAATATTTTTTCTAGAAATAAAGTTTGCCCAAATCGTCGTATATAGAACAAGCATTTTGATTGGTTTTATTTGCCTCATGAAATCATGAGGCAACCAATGAAAAAGCTGTCTTTCACACCTCTTATCGACTTGATATCGGCGAAAAATCCCACGGCTGATAAATGTTTATGGTTCGGCTTTGGGTATCCGATGATCATGATGTCTTTTAAAAAAATACTTCTGATAACACCATAAAAACTTTAGTTAGAGGCTTTGTCTTCAAACTTTATTTGTACTATGCAATAACACCTTTCTATGGCTACATAATCATATGTAATGGTATATTTATATAAATACATCTGTAAAAATATAACAAAATGGTAAAAAGCATAGGTAAACATTTTTTGAAAATTATCAACTTTGTGTGTAAAAAGCCATGTTCTTTCCTTTTTTTTTATAGTCAAAAAATGAAACAAATGATTTCCCTTATTTTAGCAAACTAGAAGAATAAAAAACAAATGTACAATGTAAGAGTATAGATGGCCCAAAGTTTGCTTTCCTACATTAACAGTATAATTGTATCCAAATTATTTTTATGTACACAAAGAATATACAATGTATTAACATCAAAAGTGGGGCAAAGGGTCAAACCTATGTTGCAAAGTGACCAACCAAATCCGATTTTGAAAATGTTAGAATTTTTATAGTAAAAATAAAACAACTAGGTCTTAATATCAAAGGATCTTCATGTGTAGCCATTATTGTTTGAAAGCAAGTAGAACACAGATAGAAACAGTGGCATGACATGCCAATATAAATGCAAAGGTTCACATTGTTTAATTCTTACAAAGCAGGAAACACAAATGTACACACAGGTTCCAATCACCCTAAGGAATGGTCAAATATTTCTACACCTACATAAACATCCCTAAAAGTATCACAGAAAATTTGATTCACTCATAACTAAATCCTAAAGATAATAAACACAATACAAATACTATACATGTACTGTTACAAGAATCGTAATACATAGGTATATAAACTAGAGGGCAATAATGACCCTAGATCTCTCACCTGAAATGCACTGCTAAAAAACAATAATTCAATGCTAAAGTGCATGCATTAGTAAGTAACTAAGTCACATTGGGCGTGTCATTTTGACCCTAGCTTAGCTGCAAGATTTATGAAAATGTAGAGACCAAATTGGGATGCTACATTCCAAACATCTTTGCTCTGGGCATTGTAGTTTCACTTATATGTTAGTGTTCATCCGAGCTATTCTACAGAAATTAGAAACTTCGACGGGAGTGTAAGCGACAGGAGAATGTTTCTAATTTCTGTAGAACAGCTAAGGATGAATACTAACATACTTAGTGTCAAGCTTTATTTGGCCTCATTATTATTTACTTTATTACGTCACTATGCGGTTTTATGAAGTACTATGAAAAATAGAAGTCGACTATGAACGAAATTCGATAGTATCGGATTTGTTCTTCTATGAAAAATTAACACACAGAATTTTGAAAAAATACAGCGTTTTTCATTGGATGACAATTAAAGCTGGACACTAAAAATGTGTTTTCTCATCAAAAAACATCCTAAGTGAACCTAGTATGGGTTGAATTTTTTTCATGATTAAATCTTGTGTAGAGGACCACACAGTGATGCTACATGCCAAATATCTATGCTCTGGGCAGGAAAATTTTTGAAGAAGAGGATTTTCAAGATTTCATTTTTCAAGTCTACTTTTAATTTCTTTTGACCTTATACATAAGACATTTTATACAGGGTCACCTGATAATCATTTCAGTAAAGAGCTTGTAGTATAGGAGAAGATGTTGTTTTAAGCAACTGTTGATAACAACAGACAATGGAGGACAAATATAGGACACATTTCCATCACAAAAGTTTGACTCTAAGAACTGTGCTCAGGTGAGCGAATGAACAAACACAATAAAAACCAGATTAAAAGAATTGAAATGAGTGGTCTGTAGGAAAGGTGTTGTCTTAAAATTATAATACATGTATTATCACTCTAGTTCATGTCAAGAACGAAATAGTGGAAAAAATCAAATCTTTACAATGTAAATTTGATACATGTACATGAAAATGAATAAATATTTACCCATCGTTCTAGAAATATATTAACTTCATTTTAAAAATACAAAATACTACAATCTTTTTAAAAAGTACACAAATAAAAATATATTATTGACTATTCCAATATATAAATGCAATGTGTCTTAAAATTGAGGGTAGTGTGTTGTAAGAATGAAATGTAATTACTTTTTAAGTTAAATGACAATAAACAACAGTTATTAGAAATGTGTTGATCACATTTCCTAACCTTTAAACTACTCAAGCTAAAACAAATTGAGCAGTGTCTATTCTTGGATTCGAAAAACGGGGGATTTTTATCGAAAAATGAGAATTTATTACATTTGTTGATCTTTTCCCCTCCTTATCTATGTAAAATTTTCCCCCTGCCTAGAGGGGAATTCTCAAAAATATGAGTGAATCCCCCACCCCCCTCCTAGAATAGACACTGAATAAAGAGATTCAAAACTTTTAAAAAAATTCAGCTGACATAATCGAGACAAGAATCAAAATGTCATTTCCTAATGCACTCCTCTAGTGTCACTTTGTTTTACATCAATATTGCTTTCCAACAATAAGCAATTAGTATAACATGTATGATAATTTTTTGTTACTTATTATCTATGATAATTTTTTGTTACTATAATATCTATAATTTTGCCTTCAACCCTAACCATGCTGGGAACCAAAACTGGTGAGCCTTTCCTCTTAGAATAGAGCCAGAACAACCCGCATATATATGCCAGTGTGACCAGGCTCTATACTGTTGACTGAATAATTTTATCATCTCGATATACCTAAAGGAAAATGGACAGTTCCAAAGAAAGAAGCTGGATAAGACTATTTAAGAAATCCAGCAGGTTAATTTGGAAAATAAATCCAATGTCTAAACTCCACACTTTAGAGAGCGAGACATCTTACATGCTTAAGAATTATACAAGTATAATACTGTAAAATAAACAAACAAAGATGAGATATCTTGTGTCAGCAGTTGACCTTTGAAAAAAAAATCCTACAAAAATCTATGTTTTACTGAAAAATTAGTTTCTTTGTGGACATGTGGATCAAAATAGTTACATTGTCTGCAATAGTTCTTTTATCCAAAATAAATATCAAATACAAATGTATTTGAGACAAAAACACTTGTATTTCTTTAAAAAATTGACTTTCATCATAATTATATCTGTTATTTTGATAAAGCATTCACAAATCTCCCTCTGTTTGTATATCTTGTGACTGAAAAGTTTATTTTGACCTAGATCTCAAATCTGACGTTTTATTTCCACCTAAAACCAGATCAGCAACAGGATCAATTTCTGAAACAGCTTGCATGACTGCTACCTCTGAGTTACCTTTAACATTTTGTTCAGTCCTTGTACCAGCTTTATAATTCTGACCGGACCTATATCCTCCCAGAACGACATCTGCCACTGGGTCAATTTCTGAAACAGCCTGTAATACTCCTAACTCAGAATTATTGTTCCTGTTTTCTTTCGAAACATTCCCTTTTTCTTTCGTATCAATTCTCCATGTTCTACTTCCCTGTTTACTACCACCTAATACAACATCTGCCACTGGATCAATTTCTGACACAGCTTGAGCAACGGCTTTTTCTACATCCTTTATGGACTGCTTGACTTCTTTACCTTTCTTTACTTCAGATTTTTTATTCTTTGCCGAACCAAATTTCACATAATGGAAAAGTAAAGTTGTCCATAGCGATAAAATTGCTGTGATTGTAAGAAGAAACCTCATTGCTTTAAACCAAGATGGATATCCGTACATTGTGATATCCATGTAACCTGCACCACCAAGACCAACCATCAGTGTTGCCAGCGAAAAAGGCGTAGGCATCATCAATGCCACCCAGGCAATTAGAGACGGAGTCACGCTATAACCAAGATTGATCCAGTTCGGCCGGACAACTCCATTGTCAGATAATGCCATACCCCATCTGACCGCTCCAACGAAAGATAAAATAACTGCACCATACGCAACCTGACTATAAGCTAAACTAGCGACAAAACCACCTGTTGTTACCATGTAAAGAGGTGCTCCTATGAATGGAATTAATCCGGCACCACCAAGAACGAGAGCAGGAAATGGTGAAGATTTCAAATGCTTTAAATCTTTCATCACAGATAAGGCAGTTTGTCGGTTTTCACTACTGTAAACCCTGATATGCTTAAAAGAGTTCAATGATTTTAGTTCTGTTTGAGTAGTGTATCTAGGTTTGGAGTCGCTACAGCCGGTCCGACACACACTGTGTAGCAGTCTATTGTGTGGCAACCTAAAGCCATTATATCCCTTCTTGGGTAGAGATCCAGTCAGAATATTGAGCCTCGAAACTGAAAAATAAATTCATTATCAAAACAATTTTGAAAATAATTCATTCAAATATATGTACACATTAAAACAAAATTCTTAAAGAATTATACCTGTATTAAAATACACTAAAGGCATAAAGCTATATGTTAAAAGGTCTACAAACTATTTATAACACTTGAGATATGAAAATACATGTGTGTTTGTATGGTAATTGTTCATAAAACTCTAAACAGACAATTTAGAATTATTCAAATTTACAGATAAAAAACCTACACAAGGCAACCATTAAATAATTGAAATGTACACAATGTATTCTACTGAGCAAAACATGACCAGAAAAAATTCTCATTTATACTGAAACCGAACTGAAGTATAGAATTTCATCTATGACAAAAAAGGGTGAATATAATAAACAAAAGGCACTTGGAACAAGTAATGAATATAATAACTACCAAACTAACTCAAGTTGGATGGATAGTATATTACAGAGGAACTGACTCAAAACTAAATACCTGAAGCTACTTGAAATAATTCTCTTGTCAACATCTTTAATGTCTATCTCTTACCTGAAAACAAAATGAAACATTTAAGATGTATAATACATGTGCCAATATTTAACCATTACCATATCTTAAAATAAAATGAACTTGTCTATCTTTCAATTTAAACAAAAACATTCTTCATCTTTTAATAAGGAAAATTTCAAAAGATATACTATTGAATAGCAAACAGTACAGTACAGTATCAAACAGCACAGAAAAACCGGCTGATCTTGGTCTGTACTGGTCGCAATGGTAAATCAGTTGCTAATTAAAACAACATTCATCACTTAAGATGATGTAGGTCCCCAATATTGTGCTGGACAACAAAATTTGTTTTGATGTTTTGAATGGTGAGCACTTGTGCCAAGAATTTTTAAAATCTGGCTAACAGCCTTACTGAAAATTTACCCAGACAAGATGACAACATCTTGGGGGTAAGGCATTCTGATGATTTATCATCATGGGGAAGAATTATTATTTGCATAGTACTTGGTTGTGTTTAAAATTTGTTTAACAGCATGCAAAAGGGAATTAACAGCTTGAGGTACTGTACCTGGAAGAAGGATCACAGCCTTATTTGTAAGATATTTTCAAACATAATAAGGCGCTATTTTATGCTTTTTTGTTCTAGCCTCCTCCACTCTAGGGAATCAAAGATAAGTAAAACTCTGGATTTGAGGTCCCTGGGCTGCACTGATTCAACCTGGTCAATGAGAGAGCTTCATTGTATAATGCTCAGACACTGGAACTGTCCTCGAGCTGGTGTCTGAGTGAGACAAGACTTAAGTGTCTTGTAAGCTGTACATTTTAAAGATTTCAGAATGGACTGATGTTTTCCCTTATCTAAGAAGCCTAGTGTTTGGTAAATATATGTATGCCTTCTGTTTTTTAAAAAGTTGTCAAAGTTAACATTCTGGGTTAAATTACATATGTAGATGTACCTGGTTTTGTGACACCAAAGTAATTTTGGGTATGAAACTGATTCAATGGTCTATCTTCATGTATCTTCCATTAATGTCAAACCCCTCGCGGGGATGTAGACATGACTCTAAAATAGTCAATTCAGAAACAGCTATGAGATACAAGGGAATCTGGGAACCAGTCCCTAGCTCTTATTGAATAGACCCCTTGGTTCTTTTACATGCCCAGTGTATAGCACTAATACATGCGAGGATTACCTGGATTTCTTACCAATACACATCTAGTTAGGTGGGAAACACTGAAAGTGTCTCTGAAAAATCCCAAAAGTGTTACCCAGGATGGAACCCCGGACCTCAGGAGTGACAGCCAGTGGTCTAACCAACTGAGCTATTGCTCCACCTAATGGTACATTACTACATTATGTATTATGCCGAGTATAATGTGTTGGTATATGAGTGATTAACAAAGTCACGAAGATAATTTATATAGATAAACAAGAGCTGTCACGCAAGTGACGAATGCCCCCGAAAAGGTTTCTTAAGCATGCAGTTTTTTATTATGAAAAGAAAAGAGAATGAAATTAACTAATTGCTTAATATTGTTCTTTGTATTATTGTACCTATAATATTTAATTGTGATAGCGTGACACTTCAAAATATAACTGTAACCTTGACCTTTGAAGAAGGGAAGGGTTCTTGGATGCGACAGAATGACATAGACATTTATGCCAAGATATTTCAAAATCCCTCAATGCATACAAGACAAAGTTACAGTCTGGACATGATTGTTGTGTAAGTGGGGACACACAGACGGACATGAGCCTTAGCCATGACACATCCTCTTGATGTGGTTGATATTTGTGCCAAGTTATTTCAAAATCAGTCCATGCATGACAAAGTTACAGTTCGGACATGAATGTGTATCTTCTTGAGATAATGAGTACAATGTACCTTCAAACTGTACGTGTGACCTTGACCTTGAATGTAGGAACATGGGTCTTAGTCTCGCAATGTCGTCTTGATGTGGTAGACATTTATGCCTAGTTATTTTAAAATCCTTCGATGCATGAAAAAGTCATAGTCAGAACACAAATGTGTGTACCTATAAACTCTAATTGTGATAAAGTGAACTTCAAAATGGTAGTGTGACCTTGACCTGTGAGGTAGGGATATGATTACTGGTGCGACATCCTCTCAATGTGGAAGATATTTTTGCAAAGTAATTCTAAAAGCCTTCAATGCATGACAAAGTTACAGCCCGGACATGATTGTGTGTACCTATTAAATCTAATCGTGATAATGTGAAACTTCAAAATGATAGTGCCACCTTTACCTCTGAGGTAGGGACGTAATTCTAATACGCGACATATCGTCTTGATGTGGTAGACATTTATGCCTACTTATTTTAAAATAATTTGATGCACGACAAAGTTTTAGTCCGGACACAAATGTGTGTACCTATAAATTCTTATTGTGATGAAGTGAAACTTCAAAATGTTAGTGTGACCTTGACTTTTGAGGTAGGGATGTGATGTTTAAACATGACACATCGTCTCTATGGGGTGGACATTTATGCCAAATTATTCTAAAATCCTTCGATGCATGACACAAAGTTACAGCCCGGACATGATAATTGAGTGTACCTATAAACTCTAATTGTGATAATGTGAAACTTCAAAATGAAAGCGTGACCTTGACCTTTGAGGTAGGTATGTGGTTCTTGGACGTGACACATCCTCTAGATGTGGTAGACATTTGTGCCAAGTTATTTCAAAATCACAAAGTTACAGTCTAAGTCAGGACACGAATGAAATGGGGACACACAGATGGACAGACGTCTGACCAATTAGGGATAAAGCAACATTTCTATTGTTATTTTCTTTTGTTTAATAGAGGGCCATGGCCCCTTATTCTATTGTTACGGAATGAATTCTATTTTTCTCTTTTGTTCTGTTTACAGTTAGATGGCCCCCTATCCCTATTGGGTAGTGTGGACAGACAGACGTACAGTGCGATTTTAATATGCCTCCCTTTGGAGGCATAAACTAGAAATGTGTCCATAGGACACGGGTGCCCCCACCGCGACACCGTTCTGTCAATCTTTTTACTAAGTCAAGGGAAATAACTCTACAAATACTGGATAAATCCACATAAGCCCATAAGGTTTATTGACTATGTCAAATCCTTTTTGAGAAACTTGCGACACAAGTTGAAAATTGCAAAAATTTTCTACGTGAAGGGCAATAACTCTAAAAATACTAAATAAATCCAGACGAAAATACCTGGTGCACAACTGCTCATGCTGATCAATATTCCTGTAAAGTTACATGACTGTAGGTCAAATACTTTTTGAGTTATGTGCGACACATGTTGAAAATTGCCAAATTTTACTAAGTCAAGGGCAATAACTCTGAAAATACTAAAAATATCCAGATGAAAATATCCAGGTGCACAACTACACATGCTGATCAACATTCCTGTAAAGTTTCATGACTCTAGGTCAAATACTTTTTGAGTTATGTGCGACACAAGTTAAAAATTGCAAAATTTTACTAAGTCAAGGGCAATAACTCTAAAAATACTAAAAATATGCACACGAAAATACACAGGTGCACAACTACACATGCTGATCAACATTCCTGTAAAGTTTCATGACTGTAGGTCAAATACTTTTTGAGTTACATGCGACACAAGTTGAAAATTGCAAAATTTTACTAAGTCAAGAGCAATAACTCTGAAAATACTAAAAATATCCAGACGAAAATACCCAGGTGCACAACTACACATGCTGATCAACATTCCTGTAAAGTTTGATGACTGTAGGTCAAATACTTTTGGAGTTACATGCGACACAAGTTGAAAATTGCAAAATTTTACTAAGTCAAGGGCAATAACTCTGAAAATACTAAAAATATCCCGACCAAAATACCCAGGTGCACAACTACACATGCTGATCAACATTCCTGTAAAGTTTCATGACTCTAGGTCAAATACTTTTTGAGTTATGTGCGACACAAGTTAAAAATTGCAAAATTTTACTAAGTCAAGGGCAATAACTCTAAAAATACTAAAAATATGCACACGAAAATACACAGGTGCACAACTACACATGCTGATCAACATTCCTGTAAAGTTTCATGACTGTAGGTCAAATACTTTTTGAGTTACATGCGACACAAGTTGAAAATTGCAAAATTTTACTAAGTCAAGGGCAATAACTCTGAAAATACTAAAAATATCCAGACGAAAATACCCAGGTGCACAACTACACATGCTGATCAACATTCCTGTAAAGTTTGATGACTGTAGGTCAAATACTTTTGGAGTTACATGCGACACAAGTTGAAAATTGCAAAATTTTACTAAGTCAAGGGCAATAACTCTGAAAATACTAAAAATATCCCGACCAAAATACCCAGGTGCACAACTACACATGCTGATCAACATTCCTGTAAAGTTTCATGACTCTAGGTCAAATACTTTTTGAGTTACGTGCGACACAAAAGTGAATGGACGGACGGACGGAAGGAAGGACGGACGGACGGACCAACATTCAAGATTTATGTGCTAAATGGACTAGGGGCTAAAAAAATGTCCGAGATTAAGTGCTGCAATATTTTGTACCAACATTTTATTTATGGATTAAAATGTCTATTATAAAGGGGTAGTTTTCAAAGCCACACCTAAACTTAATAAACATGCTATTTATGGGCTAAAATGTCCATAATGAAGAGCTACAATAAAAATAAGACAAAAACATACTAAAATATTTAATTTTAAATATATATAAGGCAAAATTAATACTAAATACTCAATTATTTGCAGTTTTGGCAGTCATGAATCTAACCAGTCTCTTCTATCAAAGAAAAAAGTGCTCTTTAGAAGTATATGTGTCCACACTCTGGGGTGAAGTGACAAAATCATTTACTTGCTTTATTTAAATAGGGTTTTATTCATAAATCAAAGAAAACTTATATGGTAACTATGAATAATCTGTAAAAGTTTACAATATAAGTCATTTATAAAGCTGGTATCCACAGTGAAATTGCACACAGTGGCCTTGACCTTTAAGCAAGTATGGTATTTTTTTTGTAATACTTTGTAACAATTATTAAGTTAAGCACAACACAAACATCAGGGATGTGATTGCACAAGCATTTCAAAAGAGGAACATACCCTACCCATTTAGCAAGAGTCCTTTTTAAGCAGAATGGACTTATTCTAAAAAATAGAAATTCTCTGATAGAAGGAAGAATATCACCCTTGAACATGTACTGTCACTATACTGATAAATTGAATAATGAGGAATATCAATCACTCTAAAATAACTAAGACCTTGACATTTAGTTTAACAACATGATTCTTTCACACCGCGCATCCTCTTTGAAATAATGTGTCATCTTTTTGTTTATTCCAATGCAATGTAATACACTTCTAATCACTAAACTTTAAAAGTAACAAGAGCTGTCGGTAGGACAGCAATGCTCGACTATTCTTAGTGCTTGATAGTAAAAAAAAATGCTTGATACAGTTACCTCCTCCTATTTACAGGTTGGGGTAATGATGGTGAACAAGTGTGCAAAGTTTCAAAGCCATATGTCAATGAACTTATTTGAGGTATTACAAAAACTTTAACATAAATTCTAAGTCGAAAAAGGGGCATAATTCTGTCAAAATGCTTGATAGAGTTACCTCCTCATGTCTACAACTTGGGGTCATGATGGTGAACAAGTGTGCAAAGTTTCAAAGCCATATGTCAATGGACTTGGAAAATATTTAAGGTATTACAAAAACTTTAACATAAATTCTAAGTCAAAAAAGGGGCATAATTCTGTCAAAATGCTTGATAGAGTTACCTCCTCCTGTCTACAGGTTGGGGTCATGATGGTGAACAAGTGTGCAAAGTTTCAAAGCCATATGTCAATGGACTTTGAAAATATTTGAACTATTACAAAAACTGTAACATAAATTCTAAGTCGAAAAAGGGGCATAATTCTGTCAAAATGCTTGATAGAGTTACCTCCTCCTGTCTACAGGTTGGGGTCATGATGGTGAACAAGTGTGCAAAGATTCAAAGCCATATGTCAATGGACTTTGAAAATATTTGAACTATTACAAAAACTTTAACATAAGTGGTTACGCCGACGCCGACACCAACGCTCGGGTGACTGCAATAGCTCTACTTATTCTTATCGAATAGTCAAGCTAAAAACTGACAAAACCAATAATCTGAAGTGACCAACAGCTAAACTGTCCATAATAAAAAGATACTGGGATAAATATTAGGAGCTACTAATGTCCATTATTAAGATCTACATGTTATAGATAGACAGATAAGGAGCTTAACTGTCCATAATAAAGAGATAGTGGGTTAAACATAATGAGCTACTAATGTCCATTATTAAGATCTACATATAATAGATAGACAGATAAGGAGCTAAACTGTCCATAATAAAGAGATAGTGGGTTAAACATAATGAGCTACTAATGTCCATTATTAAGATCTACATGCATTACATAGACAGATAAGGAGCTAAACTGTCCATAATAAAGAGATATTGGGTTAAACATAATGAGCTACTAATGTCCATTATTAAGATCTACCTGTAATAGATGGACAGATTAATGAGCTGCTGTACATAATAAAAACAATACTGGGTTTAACATAAGGAGCTTTTAAGGAAAAATGTACTTTTGTATATAATTATATCCCCACAAACCAAGTTTAGGGGGGTATATAGGAGTCAGCTTTGTAAGGTCGGCCGGTCTACATCATGGTTTCCGGACGATAACTAGAGTTTGGAATGAGGTTTTGTAATCAAACTTGGTATATATAGCAACTGTTTACAG